>NW_027104149.1:398005-522748 GCF_902728285.1 Clytia hemisphaerica
TTTGCATGAGCCCTAAGAAATCGACTGTTCCCCAATTTTCAAATCGCTTCAGGGCGTCTTGGAATAATGGCCGTTCATCAATAAAATTTTGAAGATTCCTTAAAACAACTCTTTTGGAAATTGATTTTTGTAAAAAACAAAATCAAAAACAAGGCGTTTTTTAGCCATTTGAAAGAGTCAAAATCAAAATTTTCTCTCGTCGGCGCAAACCGTGGTTGCGCCTCCTCTGTCACTGTAAACAATTGGTTTTGCTTCTAATTCTTTATTTCTACAATTGGAAGACTAGGGAGCTGGATTATTTCTCTTTGTAGTGTTGTTCTCGAGAGGGAGATAGGAATTTAACTGTGGAAGTAATTCCCCGGGCACCAAAAGCAAATAAATTTTATTTGCTGTCCTCTATTCTGAAAAATAAACAACAAAATTCCTGTAAAGAGCCATGTCAACTGAGTTTCAAAAAACCTTGTAAAGTGCCAAAGTTTTAGCCAAAAAACCTTGAAAAACCACTTTAAAATTACCAAAAAAACCTTGAAAACCTTGAAAATTCCGAAAAAAAATCTGTAGACACCCTGTATAACCTGATCGTTTTAGACAGTGGCGTGGTGGCAGGAGGGCAGGAGGGGTCAGGGGTGCCCAGGCCCCCAGCCAAGCTACTACTTCAAGGAGGGGCACCAAAAATGAAAATTGTAAAAATTTCAAAAATCCAGGTTAGACAGCGCCCAACGAATCGGGAAAAGGTGCTTGATTAATTGGGAAAAGGCGCTCAATTATTATGAAATGGCACTCTTGCACAAGAATCTACTTGTATTGTATTGTGTAAAGCATCATTGATTTTTCTGTTCCCTTCGCTCCCGATTCAAGTTACTTATAGGGGCAAGAAGGGGTGCAGAACCAAAATATATTTTTTTAAATCGTTTTTACTTTTAAGTGAGAACAGTGCTAAATCGGAAATTTCCCATAGTAATTTCTTAGGCCAAAATCGGACTCAGAGCACGAACCCTTCCTATATAATCTATAAATAAGATTACAAAAATGAAACTTTAGGAAAATTTGAATTGACATGGATGTGGAGCAAGCTTGGTCAGAAAGAGGAAAAGAAAAACATTTTTTGCTTATATCAGCACAATATAACGATAGGCCGAGACTGTCCTGATATGAAACATGTGTCTGATATGAAACGGGACACTTATGTAAAAATAAAACCTTTAACTCTGTTTCTTAAACTTCTTAAATTACAAAGTTTTGAATTTGAAATTCAATCTTATTCAAAGTTCAACAAAAACATGCATAACCGTGAACAAATTATTAACCTCCTTTTATATCAATTTTGGGTATTTTTTAATTGAGATGCACAGTATACAGTACCAGCGGCATCAACAATCAATCTCATTGATACAAAGATGCATAAAATGATTTGTTGTGAAGAGCTTCATGTAGGATAAAAAAGTTTTTCAATCCGAACATTAAAATTTTGATTTTTGATTTAACTTTACTTTTTCGTTTTAGAAGCACAGTATTCTTGAAAATATCACAATAATAAATGAGTCATCAAGATTTGCATATTGACATTTCTGTTGATATGCAGGAGCTTGATACATCTGGTAAGGGTCTACTAGATGACTACACAAACTCATCTGATGATAGCCCTGAAACCTCATTTTCTAAAGACTTCTATATTGGTGATGATGCCAACTGTGGTAGTAATAAAACCTTAACAGAGGATGATAAAATAAGCCGGCAAACTGATCTATATGTTGAGAAAATTGAAGATAAAAGACTTTCAAATGGCGGCAATCAAGGATCACCTGATTGTAGACTACGTAAAAGGACTGCATTTTCTGAAAATGACATTTCATTTGCTGGTACAACTTTATCCAAAATGAGAAATTCATTTGAAGAAGGATTGAAAAAGAAGATGTGTAAAGAATGTTTGTTTCGTAGTATACAATCGAAATTGAGCATGCTTGGTATTGTTGCAGCATCTAATAAGACCACAGATGTTTTGGAAGATAGTAATGAACATTCACACGGTAGTAAATTACTGGATGATACGACGGATGGTGGAATGTGTTCTTCATCGATGAATGATGATAATGGGAATCGTACTGCAGAGACTTTACTGGAAAATCTACATAAGCGATCCGTGAGTTCTTCTTTATTTGAAAAGTTTAGCTGTTTTGGTTCTCATAAACAGTTCTTTGAGCAAACCGATCCAACATTTCATCCAACATGCCTTTTTTCTGATGTTGGATGGAATGTTGGACCGGTTTGCATCAATTAAATTTTTGGAAATAAATGAAAATTCAAAAAAGGAAGAAAAAAATTGTGTTGGACGGTGTTGGATGAAGTTTGTCGCTATCAAACATTTCATCCAACATTTGCGGCGAGATCAAAGAAGCTCTCTCATTGAATTGTGTAATTGTTTGTGTCGGATTGGTTATTGTGGTACTTTTTTCTTTATTTTTTGAATTTTCATTTTTTTACAAGTCATGTCGGATGAAATGTTGGATCAGTTTGCCCCGGCCTTGATTTTCGCTTCATCCAACGCAAGTTTTTCCATCAAATATTTTATCCAACATTGGAAAATCATGTTGGATGAAATGCTGCACTGGTTTGCCCTTACTCAAAAAATATGATCTGAAAAACTATTTTATAACTTTCTTTCTTGTTCCTGTCTGCACAGGTGTTACGTCTAAGAAGTATGCGTTGTTATATCATTTTTATGAGCTCGATTGTTCAACCTTGTCTAAAAACTTCCTTTTTTATTCCAGCTCTCAGAAATCGATTGGCACGAACTGACTCGTTTTGCTCAAGGAGATATGTTCGACCCTGAATCAAGTACAGCTAAAGAAATTGTAAGTCTATAATCTCGAATATTATATTACTTCTGATTATTTCTGTCCAAGAAAATTTCAGGGTGTCTTTCTTATGTTATATATGTTATGCAAATTTCTTTACGGAGATAATTCGCTGGCATTTTATTCCCACAATTCCTAAACGGACTAAATCAGCGATCGTACCTTTCAATTCAAATATGGCACGGGTGCTTTATAAGAAAAAACCTTAGAATAAGGCTCCTTGTACTTTGCTGACAAAACAACTTCAGTAGACTAGTAAACTAGTCGTTGAAAACAGACCCCTATACAAAAAAATCAAGCACCAAATAAAAAGAATCGAAGAGGTGAGGTTGCGTGTCTTTTCTGAATTTCAACGACTAGAACCTTCTTCCCTCAAAAAACGTTGTTTAATTTTACAACCTTTAGGTTTTTGAGAATCCATCCAACTTTTTTGACTAAATGATATTTCATAGTAACATTAAACATGGGAACATATAAATAAATGAGCATTTCCAAAAATGCAATAAACAGGAAGAAAAATAAATGCAATCCCGCACGGGTCAGACATACAGAAATCTGTATGTCTCTCCTTACGATTTTAGGTGAAGAAAAAAAGGCGTTGGAAGAAGCTTCTAGTCGGTTATTTTCCTTTTCTCTCACGCGCGCTGAATATTTAATTAGTGTTTACATTATTTGATTGACAGTTTTATTATAAGTAATAACCGACTAGTTTATTAGTCTACAACTTCAGTTGTAAAAACATTTTTCTGAAGATGGTATGATTCTGCTCCTCAGTCCAAAAAGCAATTCAACAGAAAAACCCACTCGTGTGTTTATGACGGTTTCGAAGGTGTCTTGATCAAATACCAAGTTCAAGTAGCCAGCCTCTATGAGCGTCGGCTGCAATCATTACCAATAGTTTCAATCATTGAATCACTTCTGACCAGTAAGGTAAAGGTCACGGCTGAAAGTATGCGATATCACAACACGTGCCCTTATGGAAACCAGCCTTTTATATAAGATAAGGAACGTTTCAACATTGAAACGTCAAAGATGACGTTGCAAAAGAATAAAATGAAGCCAATGTAGTGCCTACCAAAACAAAACAAAATGAAAACGAAAAACGTGTTTCGATCGTGGCGTTGTCATTTGCATTTCAACACAACACGAAACGATGCCAAGCGAAGGGCCTGAACACGGGCTTGATTCATAACAAGATGCTCATGATAATATAACAACAATCTTTTTTACCCTTTAATAATCTTCCAGAGGCGAGTTATCGAGGAAGGTAAAGACGAACTAACGGCTGCATTCAAAATGATGCAAAATATCGATCTGGATTATGTTGTAGAAGAAGCAGAAAAATGTGTTCAGTGTATCATTAGATCTAGTTGGAAAGTGGTTTCACATTGGGAACTTCCTCAATGGATGAGAGATAATGATTATTTGTGGCACATGCATCGACCACAGTTGCCTTCCTTCAAAGAATGTTTTGGCAGCATGTTCAGGTAAAGATAGATAGAGGTTAGAGGGTATAATTATTTCTCCTGGAGTTTGTAAAAAGTAAATTTTCTTCATTGTGCTAACATTGGACTCTCACTAATTCGAACTTCTATTATTGTAAACTTTCGACAATTCGAACTAATTCTAGGTCCCCATGAAAGGAAAAGCCTCATAAAATACTTTAAATTCATAAAATACTTTCTATTATTCGAATTTTTCTCTAATTCAAACAAATTGGAATCCCTGTTTGAATTCGAATGAAATAGAGTTAACCGTATATTGCAATGTTTTAAACTGATTCCGCAAAATTCAGTTAGGATCTTCAACCAGACCAAGTTTAACTGTCAGTTCGGAACTGTTGTTATTTTCACTCATGAAATAAAAAAGTTATTCAATGCACACACGGGAGATATTTACAAGCAAGGTGTGACCGAATCACCGTGCAATTTTTTTTCTGCCATCTCTCAAAAGAAAAATGGTAATTTTTGGTAAAGAATGATGTCACGCGGAATCGGTCTATTGGCACGGTTTTGGTTAAGAAGTAGTCTAGCAAGCTAGACGACTAATTCAGACATATTAGAAATAAAGCAAAAAAAAATTTTAGTCGTCTAGAAACCTTTGTGCACTAGCCCAAACAATAAAAAAAGTGTCAATATCGCAATTAAATTTTTTTCCTGCTCAAAAAAAATTCTTGAAAATAAAATGTGTGTGGATTTGTGTGTTAAAAATGTTTCATTTGAGTTGATTTTATTTTGAGAGTTTGTTGTTGCTTAATAAATTGTTTTCTCGCTACGCAAATTTCTGCGTAGCTAGGCCCGGTATCTATAAGACTGGAACACCGGATTCTCCCAGTCGTTTATACAAACTAAATCCCGTATCATTATTTGTGTTTATTATTAGTATTACATGCATTATAAACGACTCCAGTCTAGTTAAGAAGCAATAATTATCAAAAATGACTCAAAAGAACGTGACCGTAGCGTAATTTAAGATTACTTTTGATACATTAGACTCTTGCTAAATCGAAATCGAACGGGAAGTCTAATTCCTTCTAACTTCAGTCAGAGAAATTAAATTCCAATAAATCTCTCTCAGAATTCACTCAGAAACTGGTAACATCTGGACGCACTTTGTTGGTCTTATCCTCGTCATAATCGCCATGTTTATCGTTTACTTGAGTCCTGAAGATGCCCTTGGTGACTTTCCTAAAGGATGGGAAGAGTATTTGGTGTTCACAGCGTTTTTTATTGGTGCAACATTGTGTTTGGGATTCTCCTGGCTTTTCCATACTTGTTCGTGTCACTCGAAGAAAGCGTCCGCGCTCTTCAGCAAGTAGGTCTACTTTATTTTCACAGCTTTCAATAAACAGTTCCATCTAGTTCTTCTAACTTGCTAGTTTTTCAGGCTCTCGAAAGTCTTAAGTTAGGCTAGCTGTTGTTGAGCCTTATCTTGCGTGACTTCGTTATGGAAGAGAATGTTGTCATTAATTTTATCAAGAATTCCATGGCAAGTCCTAAATTTGTTATTTATCTGCATCTTTCGAGAGACGAAACAACGTAAATCGAAAAAACTATCAATAATTTTGTCGTGGATCGAATCTCGAAAAAGGAACGATTTGATTTCACCATTTATCTCATCATATTATTTATTAGAAATTGAGAATTATTATTGGGAAGGTTCAAATATTTCACATTACTAATTTTCTTTATTTCGATTTTAGGCTTGATTATACTGGTATCGCTTGTATGATCATGGGCTCATTTGTTCCTGCAATTTATTATGGATTTTATTGTAACTTTTACGCCAAGCTAGGCTACACTGTTAGCATGTTGACTCTTGGCACTATCAGCATCATAGTTTCATTGTGGGATAAATTTGCAACACCAGCATTCCGACCTATTCGTGCAGGTGAGTTTGATTTATGTGTTTTTGGTTCTAAAAGTTTAGAAATCTTTTGCCCCCAGTTTTAATCGTTTTCCGTGAAAAAAGCTTTATCTATAGTGCTTAGATTTATATTGGAATCCTTCTTTATCAGTTCAGATTGTCTCTTCATTTTTGGAAAAAATAAACAAACTAAAGAAATATTTTTCTGGTAAAGCTTTGAGATGGGTGGAGAGAACGCGTGATGAAAATTTTCCAACGACTCCTTCTTTTCGCAATGCCTAGTTTGGATAAGATTGAACGCTAAGAGATAAGTGAATTTCAAACCTGGAAACGAAAGCGTCACAGCCTAAGAACTGTTTTTTTTTTTTGTTTTTTTTTATGTCATTGAAAAATTGCAGCATCCTTGAAAGTTCACAACATGATTTAATATAAAGTCATCTTGTTGTAATTTGATGTTCCAAATTTCGTGTTGTTGGATTTGCGCACGTGCGGGGTCGGTATTGACGTCGTAAAAACGGAAATTCTTTTTCTCTTTTTTGCGTAACCTGTAGGAGTCTTTTTGGCGCTCGGATGTTCGGCTGTTGTACCGATCTGTCACATGTCGTATATTTACGGAATCAATCGAGTATCTGAACAAAGCTCTTTGGGATGGATGATTTTGATGGGTCTGTGTTATATCATTGGTGCATTATTATACGCATTACGCATTCCAGAAAGATTCTTTCCCGGACGCTGTAACCTCATTGTAAGTTGTATTCTTGAACTATCTTTTTTTATTTGAAGTTCGTCGTTTTAGCTGACTTTTTTGGTGCTATAAAATGAAGGATAATTTGGGCCAGGTCCCAATATCCACTTTTTTTACTCGGTAGGGCATTCTTTCCCGTTGGAAAGGGGTTGTTATGGATAGCCTAATGCGAAATAATTTCTTGGCCGGATTTTCAGTTGAGATAGAGGTCCCCTCAGGTCTGTAAAACGACGGTATATTCAAGAAAAAAAGTTGATAAGCTTTGTCTAGTTTGCTGTGCAATTATGCTTAAGCCTGGGATTGGAGCTTTAACGTTTTGTGTTTTCATTTAATAATGTAGATACATAAAAAGTTTTTGGCCGCCCGCGCTTTTACTTAAGTAGTAGTAGCCTATAGTAATATATATTCTAATATTCTGTTGTTTGTAATTCGTACATTGATTAGATAATTATCATTCAGGGAAGGGGAGGTTCAAAATGATTTATGGGATTATTATCAGTATTCAGAGGCACCCCACAAATTTGTTTTATTGCTATTGGCATTTTTTAAAACAATCATTAAAGTCATTAGATATTAAGTCGTGCATCTTTAAATCTTACTTCCTTGTTTTGCTGTTAAGTTTGTCCCTCAGATTGAAAGATGTTATCGAGTTCGGGCATGCTATTTATTGAATAAAGCCTTTTTAGCGGAATGATTTCAAAAAAGTAGTGCAATTCTCCGTTAAGGAGGGCCATATCCGTTCCACGTCATTAACAGAGTTTATGTTAAAATCAGTCAAAAAATATTCGAACAACTTATAGTGTAGAATTTCAGTAACTATGGATGTTTTGAATTAGAATATAATGTTCCTGAAATTCCAGGATTTAAAAAAAATTTGAGGGAGTCACAAAATGTTAGCCATCCTCAGCTAGTAAGGGCCATTTCAAATTTAATTTTTCAGTTTTACACGCAGTGTATTTAGGTGTTTCTTTACAATTAAGAGGGTGGACTCAAACCTCCACTCAGAAGAATAAGCTCCCAGTTGATTTTGATCCTTTTCTTTTGATAATAGATAACATTTCTCTGCATTTCTATTTTAGTTCCAAAGCCATCAAATCTTCCACGTTTTAGTGGTCATTGCAGCTCTTCTTCATTTGCATGGATGTTGTCAAATGGCTTTGTATCGCATCAAAGTCGGTAGAGTTTGTATTCCTGGTCAATAGTATATGGTAAAGTTTTCTATTATGGAAAGAACCTTGATTTAGTGATAGTAGAGCAGTATTTTTCAAAAGTTTATGTAGTTATTTGTACATCACTAAAATTAATTGCGTATCATGATTTCACATGATTGCCTTAAAAAACAGTCAATATAACTTAATTGCGTGTCATGATTTCAAATGATTGCTTTAAAAAACAGTCTTAATAAACTTATATAGAATCACAAAGTGCTCAAGAAAGTTAAAAAAAAATCGAGCTATTTATTAAGAAATAAAGAACTAACTTACAATTGAGCTATATGGTTTTTCGCGGTGACCCAATCTTCAGGCGATGCAGAGTATACAAGTGAAGATTGCGCCCGGATTGAGCCAGCATGAACTACCCTGTAGCAATTGTACGTTAGTTCTTTACTTCTTGATAACTTATATTCATTAATTAATTGACCTCTATCGAATAATTTTTACATTGCTGAACCTAATTCCTTATACTCTTTTTTAGTTGTAGAATATTAATATAAAAAATAACATATTGTTTTTGCTTCTGTCTATCTGATTATCATGAAATATTATTATCTAAAAACATTTAGAAAATCTTAAATTTTTTACAAGCACATCGAGCGAAAAATGTTTGACAAAATGCTATGTTCATGTTATAACTTATCACAATTTTATCACTTTTTACTTCTTTCTAAATTTTGTTTAATTATTGATTTAAAAAATGGTGTTCGAAAAAGAAGTGGGGGGGGTATGTGGGCATGGTATCTTTTTATGTAAGTACACAAACTATCATAAGAACATTAGGCTTCGATGGCTTCAGGCTTTGATTTTCGTAGGAGAATGAACAAAACTCTCAAAATATTTTGAAAATTAGAACTGGTTAAGAACATTTTTAGTCTTAAAACTCAAAAAGTTAAGAACATCCGAAGGCTTGAAAGATTTTGGAAGTTCTTATAAAAAAACGTGTAGCAAAGTACCTTATGTTTATTTCACTCAAGAAGATTAGCTATAAAGTTGAGAATAGTCACTACTTAAAATCGATATTGATATCATAATTAAAACCACTGTTTAGAGACCACTTTGTTATTAGCTCGTAAAACAGATAAAACCTTTTTAATGACTGTTATTATTGTTTATTACATACTGCCTACAGGCAATTAAAAGATTTTAAGTCGTATGTCGTATATAGTGTACAGCTCAACTCACGTGGAAGGCCACGCTCAAGTAATGAGAATTTCTATGGAGTAAGTTCTGTCCACTGATTTGTGCCACAGCAAAAAAGTGAATATCGCAAAAATTAGTGTTGCTATTGTTTTCGAAAAGTCGCGAAGCTTCTGATTGGTCAAGCGCTGAAATTCTTTTTTAATATCATGTGACCTCGGTAGGATTTCCCACCGCGAAATATACGGCACAATTTTCGGCCAAAGCACGCCAACTAAGTAGCCTTTCGGGCTTTATAGATCTGTGGTCCTGTCCCGCAAACACGTGGACACTCTAAAAGCCCCATGTCAGGGGATTTTGAAATTAGACAGTTTTAAGGTCATTGGTTTTGCTTTATTAAGAGTTTGTAGATATTTCTACTTTTTCTTTTCATATTTTATTTTTTTGATACACAATTTCGTTTATTTTTTAAGTTATATTCGATTTGTTTAATTTAATCGTCATTTGGATATTTATCAAAAATTATCACTATTATAACTATTTTCTAATTATCGTTAAAAAGCATTAAAAAAGACAATAAAAATTTAAAAAATTAATCAAGAGAGCTAGAAAGCATTCTTCATTGCTTTATACTGCGTGCCTTATTTTTGTGAAAATATATACTAGTGCACTCTTTTGTGCTACCGTATGGAAACCATGATAGTGTAATCAGACTCATTCCCTTGATAGTGCTGGCAAAAAAAAGAGTGTAGACGCTTTTTTTTAATAAGAATGGTGTAAATCCATTTCATCATAGATATTCTTAACTTTTTTGGGAAAATCATCCTAAAATATGCATACAGCATTCTTAGGTTAGGATCCTAATTCAGACTAGATTTAACATTTAATACATACGTCTCAAAATTCCATGATGGTGATATTCTTAGTATATTCTTAATTTTTTTGCCATTTTCATCATGGACATTCTTATAAAGTGTATTCTTATAAAGAAAACACCATGACATTCTAAATCTAAGGCCTAGCAAACGTGAATTGACACTTATAATTTGACTTCAATAATTATGAAGAATATTTTTCATAACTACTCACGATCAATTAATTCTGAAACATGTGGCATGGATTAATTTTCGGGAAATCGGTTAATCATTACAATAATGAAAATGAAAATAATCACGCAGTGGCGTCTATCAATATATCAAAATTGTTTTCCTTTTGACGCGTCATTTGTAGCTCGTCATTTTTCTAATTTCGAAAATTTACTCTTTTATTTTAAGTAATTATTCTTATTTCTTTGTTGACTTTTTTGGTAATTTTTAAATGGTAGTGATTTCGATTTGCTTCAATCTTTTTTAAATTTGGTCCTGATTGGGGGTATTTGGCAATAATGATGGGATAAAATGGTTAGTTCTTGCCTATATACCACTCTGTGATATCTTTCCAACGGTCATATTCGTAAATTAAAGGGAAATAAACGCTGTACTTCGAATAATACTTGAAGCTTAAGGGAACATTGCTTTATATCTACATTTTTTTATTCATCAGAACACAGTTTATAAAAACATTTAGGCTGAAATTTTGGGAAAAAATGATAAGATCGTAAGAACATACCAGTCTGAGAATTTATTGATCAAATGTGCTCAAAATTACTAAATTTATACGATGTTACAAAAACGTGTATTGTTATATTTATTTATCCCTCAGTGTTCGATGTGCAGTTTGTTTTTATACAAAAATCTCAAGTTTTGACATCAGAACGAGGTTACGATATTGTGCAAATAACACATTTTCACTTAATGGCATTGCGTGGTTCAATTTATGTATGGTTTAAAACAAAAATTAATATTGCAGTACTTCCTCATTACAAGATTTTCTGTCATGTTACAAGTTTTTTTATAAGAATATCTAAATTTTTTAAACATTCTGATGTTCTTACCTTTATGAGTTTTTAGCTTAAAAATGTTCTTTAAATATTCTTAATTTCACTATTTTTTAGTATTTCTATTCATTTTAGAGTCTATAAAGCAGCCTCAAAATGTTCTTAACTTGTTCTTAATATTTTGGCCATCGAAGCCTTGTGTTTTTACATGTTCTTACTAAAGCCCTAAAGTGTAATGAGTTGCAATGAAGCCATTGTCTTTTTTTTTATCATATTTGGCATGGCGATTGAAGTCTTTTTGTCATTATGCTCTGGTAGTTTCTGGTATTTTTTCTTGTTGATTGTCTTTCTTCTATCCAAACTCCAAGGAGAAACGTGTTCGAGAAATGAGACAGGTAATCAGAAACAAAAATAATTTTTTTTGACTATGAATCAGCTTCTTTTTCTTTTCTGTTCACATGGATCATATGGTGGATTTATTTGTATCGGGAACGTTTGTGTTGTTAGTTTAGATGTTTTTTGTTAAAAGTCTTGATGTTGCTATTTTCTACCTGACATACAGACCCAGTTGAGACACAACGTTGTTTCAACGTTATATGGACGTTGTGAACGTTAGATAATCGTTGAAACAACGTTGTGTGCCAACTGGGGTATAAGCTCATACACAACTGCCTCATAACCCTGTTGGAAGTTTCACATATGGTGATGAAAACAAAGTCAATTTTCCAATGAAGTAGATGTTGTACTGTAGGCTTTTTTTTTTACCGAGGATAAGGGGTGTACATTTTAACCCTAGTTAAATAGCATAGAGGTAGAGCATCCAGCTACGGTGCGCAAGGTTGTGGGTTTGATCCTCAGCCGGGTCATACCAAGATTCATACATAGATTCGAAAATGGTCCGAAAAGCAAAAGATATTGACAAAACAACATTCAATAAACGTCTTTTTCTGTACTTTAGTCCATTGTTATACTTTTCAAAAGTTTTAAACCTTAGAAAATGCAATCTTAGCAGCTTCGTAAATAAGGAACTCGATAAGGAACTTTGATAGGCTGAAATTCTTTGGAAAAATAAGGAACTTCAAGCTCGGTGTCAAGTTGAGGTTCCTTATAAAAAACACGTGTGTTTATTTTATTCGCAAAATATTTGTATTTCATGTTAAAAAATTGAAAAATGTTTAAATTTTTCCGTTTTATTTGACCTTGAATTTTCACTTCTATTTCTCGTATTGTGTTTACCATCTCGGAATATCTATCTGTTTTTGCTGGACATGTCAAAATTTGAGTTCATAATCGCCGGTATGAATTGTGTTTTGTCTGTAAAAAAGTACTCTCTTAGCTTAGGTAATTTCGGGGTCTTGTCAAAACATGCTTTGTAAAAGGGAAATTTTTGTATCCGTCAAAGAGATTTCTTCTGTTCACTGAGTATTACTAAAGCTTGAAAATAAGAAAAATTGATTGAATTGCTTGCCTTTCGGACCGATGGTCGAAACACACGGAAACTATCAAAAAAATTCAAACAGAGACTAAGCGGGTCAAAAAGTTACTCGGGTGAACATTCCTTATTACTAGGTATGTTTTTGAATGTTGTGGCCAGTAAATGTACGGTGTTTTAACGTTGTATCCAATTTGGAAACATTATCAATACAAACATTTTCTTCCATAGTTTCTATTGCTGACTCAGTTGAAAATTTGAATATTATTCCAGCCAGCTGGACGATAGTATATAGGCGACATTCTTATATATTAAAAATTAAATGTAAACTGATACAAACCTGTTCTTTTAATTTATTCATTGGCGCCTGTCTCCGCCACTGAATCTCTACTTCCGCCATCTTGTATAATGAAGTCTTATTTGTGTAACGGACGTAACAAATTGTAACTGATAATTTGTTTCAATTTAGACAAATTATCCCTTATTGAATACATATTGGGTGTGTTTGATGTTATGTTTCTTTCCGGGGTGACGATGTTCCTCATTACATATATTTGAATGTACCAATTGACCAATTTGAGTGTTTGTTTGTTCGTTGGGTGGGAGAGGAACGTATTTTTGCAACCTCGTTGCCTGCGTATTAATCAGCTTTTTTATGCTTACTGGTAGCGCTAAATAATAATATTTTCTGGCGTCAAACCAGTAAAGTAAATAAAACCTGGGATACACGGGGACGAGGTTGGTCTCTTTGTCGATTGTTACTATTGTGGGAGAGAAAGAATAATTTGGAGACTAAGGCTTAGCTAGGTTGGATGACCCTTACATTCCTGTAACAGGGGCTGACGATACTCATCATGACATATAATCTGAATGTACCAATTTGTTTATTTGTCAGAGGAAAGAAAGGTCTTTATTTATTTTTTTTCTTAAACTGTATGAGAGCAGAGAGAAAAGGCTAACTAAATCTATTGGTTAATTTCGCTCTGAATAAGCGCTGGGAATAACTTTTGGAAGAGTTTGTCTCGCTGGTAAACATTACTAGATGGATGAGAAATTACTTGCTTTTTAGGGTTTCGAAACTCGAAAAGACATCAAAATTCCCATTGCTTTTTGACTTTTGTAATTTCCCTTTTAGAACAATGTCTTTGTCTGGGTCCATGGGGAAGTCCCCTTTAGGATTGAATCCCAAGGGAGATGTTTGGGCAAAATTGAGTCTCTGTATAGGGGTTCCAAAATGACAAAATAAAAAACCAACCCCCTCAAAGGGTCATAAATATTTTAAATTTGGACTATATTTTAAGATTTTTGGCTAAATTTTGGGGGAAATAGTCTCTCTAAGGGTGGCAAAAACAATAATTTTGATGATTTTCTCTCTAAGGGTCAATTTTCGAACTTTAGCTCGGACATACTCGTCATCTCCCAAACCTAGTACCCTCCCTTGGATTAAATACTTCAAAGCTTTTTATATTACCTAAAAGTCCCTTTTATAATTCCCAGTCATTTATCTGATCAGAAATTTCAGCAAAGAAAGAATTATTTCTCAAATTATTTCTACTTTTCCAGTTAGTAATTTTACCGCGTTGTTCTTGGAAATCAACATCAGTTTTTTGTCCATGTCAAAAGTCCTGTATTTTTCTATAAAAAGAGCACTGATAATCAAAATTAAAATCAGTTTCTCTACTCTCTCTATTTCTCTCTATCAGTTTCTGTTGTGATGGTGCTGAACGGACAAAGTTTCTTTGACCTCCAAAAACAGATTTAATGATAGTGTTTTTAATTGGAATATTGCATAAGAGGGTATCTTGATGTTTTGATGAGAAAGTTGGTATGCATTGTGCTGTATACATTTAGATTTGTTGCGCTGCTTATGTTGTTTGTTGGGATAGACTATTGTTCCAAGGTAAAAAAAAATCCAGTGGATGGTTTTAGAGTGCAATTTTTCACATTGGGATTTCGCTTGGAGATGGAATCAAAGCCAATTTCCCAGCGGAGCTGAAATTCGAGAGTACTTTTCTAGGGACTAGATTTTTACCAAATTTTCCAGTTGGGCTGGATTTCAAGTGGGTCTATGACACAGGGATGTTAGTTGACTTTCACCAGACCACCGATACAGGGGTGTCTCAGTTTTTTGTCTACCGCTACAGGGGTATCTCAGTATTTGTTGTAGAGGTATCTGTATATGTTTTATTTCAATATATAGTATTTGATAATGAGTTTTTATTGAGATTAAATTTCATCAAAGTTAGCAAGGGAGGACAATATTACACCCTTCATTCTACCCTTTAATATCTAGTCCTTCTCAAGCTGGGGTAGACTGAGATTGTCAGTAGATTTACATGGGAAAGCTTTTGATTACATTTTGTCTGCTGATCTTTAAATATATTGCTTAAGGATCATGCTTAAGTTTATGTTGTGGTAGATATTAGACTAGGCTCGCTCGCTCAACAATTTATGTATTAGAATGATCTTTCTTTAAAATAGTTTCTCTTAGAAACTAACTTAGCAACATAACAATAAATCGAATTCATACATTCATTAGCATCGAAAATTTTCATGTGTTCTAAGGCATTCATTAAAAGTATCGGTAATTATCAACTGGTCATGTGTAGAAAGTACCAGAATTTTAATTAGTTTTTATCGTTAGATGAGGTTATTTATATAACTTTATAGCTTAAGAGCATTCTATAGTTTCACTGACTTTATAAGCACAGTATACGTGTCAAGTAGCAGAAAGACTGGATCCTTCCGAGAGCAGTTTACATCAGACATTCCGGCTTCAAGCATGAAATTCTAAATGAGCTTCTAGCATTGGCAATTATCTTGTAATATTATGACCCTTAAAATAACCTGAATTCTGGCAATGTCCTCAATAAAAGTTCTTAAAGACAAGCTGATAAAACATCTTTTCCTTCAGAATTTATATGGCTTTCTTATGATTATGCGCGTTAGTTGGCAAATGATCAAACAGTTCGGTTTTATTAATTAATCAGTATGAACCATTGTTTTCAGTTTTTCCCTCAGTATATCGAGTATGATCTATCACAGACCTATAGAGATTCTACCAATTAAACCTGACGTGTATAAAACGCTTTTGAAAAAACTTTCATAATTTTCTTTGTGGTAACGTATGTATTGAAGTCTTTTGCTTTTTAGTTTTGCAAAAGTCAGCTTTTTTTCGCGTAGGACTAGTTGATGTTAGACGTTAGACAATAATGACATTTGATCATATCATTATTTTAGGGAGTGACTCGGATTTTTGTCCTTTCACCATTTTATTTCTTCGAAACTATGACCTGTCATATGAATAAGTTTATTTTCTGTAAAATTAATTTATTTGTTTCTGGTTGTTTACTTGTTCGCTCTGGGGTAACTAT
Organism: Clytia hemisphaerica; assembly: GCF_902728285.1. NCBI lineage: Eukaryota > Metazoa > Cnidaria > Hydrozoa > Leptothecata > Clytiidae > Clytia > Clytia hemisphaerica. Next base: position 414,008 of record NW_027104149.1, read on the forward strand.
CTGTGGTTGGCTACTGGCTATCGTGTTAATTTTTCGGCATATGCAAATGAAGAACCTTGTTGTTCTGGATTGAGTTTTAGTTGTTAATAAGGCCTTCTCATAGTCTCAATAATACAAATTGTTTTGAAGTTTCGACTGTCTAAAAAAGTAAAAAGTGACTTCCTTGTCTTGCCCTAACAAGTGTGATTTCATGATGATGATTTAATTTTGCTGACATTGTTATATTTTCATATCGAAGGGAAAATTTTCATGGTCACATTCCAAAAGATAAAACTGCGGGTAGGGAGGTTGGAAAATGAAAGTAATATTTTTGTCATCAAAATTGCACTTATCTTTATTCAAAATCAGTTTTAAGAAGATAAGGTGGTTTTACTGCTGATGGATACTTTAACGGTTTTACTTTCATTAATTAATAACTATTTTTCTCTGTTTTAGCACTATTGACGAGTAAAAGTTTTACAAAAAGACTTAGTTTAAGATTTGAATTTGAAAAACAATCTCGCCGCAATGTATATCGATGAGCTGAATGGAGTATACTTGTTGTTGAATGTGGAAAGATTGAAAGCAATATGTGATCTCCAAAAAGGTATTCTTCGCCGACAAAACAGATTCAAACGTATACTAAACATTTATAATAAACTTTACCAAATGGTGAACCAAACTTCAACAGATTCCCCATCCTTACCACAAGATTCCCAAGAAATCTCCATCGAAATCTTCACAGATAATTACTTATTACTTCAACGAGTTATTGAGAAACATATTCTTGACTTGGATCAAATGGAATCACAACTCAGAATCGAACAAGAAGTTGAACAACAAAACGAAAATGCATTACTGGACGAACGAAAACGTATTAACCAGATTCAACAAGAACTATGTACGATGTATAGACGAGAAGATAAAATCGCAAAGACTTTACAAGCTTCAAATATACCTACTGGTGCTTATAAAGGTTTTAGAGAAGAAGTTCTCAGTGGCCTGAAAAACCCGGACGAGGAAATAAGCTATGAAGAATATTCAAGTTATTGTCAAGTCAAATGGACATTAGAATCCGTCGATATGGAATATTTTGATTTGACACATTGTCTTTTTGATTATGAAAATGAAAATAATCAAATCACTGATACATTACTAAATCATATTGATCAATTTTGTATTGAAGAAATAAGTAACAATTCTGAAAATGCACCTCAGAATATGTATAACATATACGGATTTGATGGATTTTGTAAAGTTAGTCAAGATATGATGGAAGACGATTTCGACTATATAGATCCGGTGTATCAAGATCAAGAAGAAATCGAAGATGTGGTTCTTGAAGACCAAAGCAGTGGCGAATCTAGCGACGAACCATGGAAAGAACCAGGTACAAATCCTGATCAAATTGTTGAATATGTCATTGATAATATTGACTTTGACCATGTGATTGACTTTAATCAAAATTTCGTCAAACAAGATTTACCATTTGGTTACCAAGACAATTTACCAAAGATATCCGAAACTCAAGAAGTCAAGTTAGACGAGTTACTTGTTGTTGACAATAAAAGGTTTTCATCTTATCTTCGTGAGTCAACCTCGACAACGAACGAAGAAGATAATAATGAATGTGAACATACATCAGAGCTAGATTTAGATCTCTTCTTACCACCACATCACGGTGATTCTGGAGTCTCTTCCCTAAGAAGCTCAGCTTCAGAGCTATCAAGGAACTCAGCTTCAGAGCTATCTTTCAATACTGAAAATGAAGATTCTGTAATCATGCGTTCTTCGAACGTTTTAACAAGACAAAACAAAAAAGATTCTTTAAAACGCCTATCTTCAAGCAGTAGCACATCATCAATCACAGAATCAAACACAACTGCAACATCTAAACGAAGCAGTGTCTCATCAACAGGATCTAAAGACAGTAAAACACAAAAACGTCGTATAAATTGCCGGCGCCGAAAATTAATTGGTACCGCTGATAAAGATTTATTTTTCCTACCTCCTGAAGATTTTGATGATGACCTTATTAATAAGAACAATGTCTCTTCAGATCAAAATAAAACACATTCCTTACCATCACCTAAATCCAAGCAACCAGCCGATCAGGAAACTTCAAGGAGAAACAGCAGTGGTCATAAGAAACTTCATCGACTGAGCAGCAACAATAGCTCAAATAAAAGCTCGAATAACGACATATTTAAGAAACTAACCGAGAAATTGTCGTTAAAGAAGAGTTCATCACCGACGAATGTAACTAACGTACAAAACATTGTCGTTGATGGCCGACTTTTGAAAGTCGGTGACTTGACACCGTATAATGTTGAACGATTATCAATCAAAAATCGACCGCGAAAATTAAGTATATACAAAAACAGAGTTAAATGACTTAGGATGCGATAAATACACCATTTAGCAGTCTCGCTGTCTCCACGGTGCTCCACCGCAAGCGGTAGGTCAAAATGCGTGCTTTAGTACTGTGGAAGGGTATTTGAACATGATATCAATTACAATTTAATGGATCTTTCCTGAAAATTCCACAAAAGTTCATTTAGAGAAAAAAAGTTATGATTAAAAGGAGTTCTTCACCTACCGTTTCTCTGCTGGGTTTCCTTATTAAAACCGGATTTTTACCTACCGTCTTTTTTACTGGGGAGAGTGCAAAACAATGGAAAATTGTTTGGATGCATGCGCACTCGACACTGCTAAACGGTGTATTTGTCATATTTTCTGTTGTAATGATTATTTTTGTCTCTTCTCATTTTCTACCCAATCATTATAATTTTATAGCATTTTCTTTACAACGAAGATAACGATATATATCTTGTTCAAATTTCCAGTGTCGTAATTTTCCTTTAAAACACATGTACACATGTTTACAGAAATCTCTTCCATTGATCATCGTTGGTTGATCAAACTGGTACAAATCACAATCCTACTGAAGGGCCTTCTGAAGTAAAAGTTGATATTGTCAGAGATTTGGGAAAAGAGGATAAGAATCGCCGCTGCCGCTCGCTGTTTTCTCATTGTTGACCATTGAATTCGGCGTCGTCTGATGTCGCTAGGCTAGGGAACAACTTGGCCAAGAAGGTACTGCGAAAAAAATGGCGTTATGTGCAGTATTATAACAGTTCAAGAAAAACTGTCTGAATTTACTCCTTTGGAGGGGTTTCCTACTGATATAAACAACTGAAAAGCTAATAACGATCTTTTGGGGTTTCCACTGACAAAAAAATCTGCTGTTGCATGCTTTATTTTTTGAGAAAAAGATGGCGGAAGCAGGCATGCTAAAATTGGATGTGAATGGACCTTTTTATTTTTAGCTAGTTTGCCTTACTGGAAAGTCTTTCAGAGTCAAAATAAAGTGGTTTGGTTGGAAAAAGGTTGTAGTGATAGCCTAGCTTTGGTTTTTATTGGCACTTCTAGATCTTTTTGGCACATCCTTCAAAGATAGCTGAAAAATTATATTAAAAAGTGTATCTTTTGTTTGTTAAGTTGCATAAAATTAATTTTTTTGTGTTGCAAACATAATTTTTATGGGTAGCAGTAAGTTGATTAAATGACACCTATAGCTTAGTTTTTACATGGCAAATCTTCAAACTTCTTAGCATTTGATTGAAATGGGCAGATGGGCAAAATCGACTAGAGTTGTTTTTTTTTCCTACGGTTTAGATGAAAAAAATAATGTTATCCTAGCAAACTTGCTTGATGGCAATGGACAATGATTTTAGATTTGGTAAGTACGCTAAATTATCTTGATGACTTTTAGCTCCTACTGAGGAAAAACATTTTTTTGGGGTTGAAATTTCAAGTTTTTGTATGTAACAGAAAATTGCAACCAAAGTTCTATATTAATACTTATGTAATTTATGAAACTCCTCTGACGGTTTGGCTCTGACGGTTAGTTAGATTTGCTCGACTTAGTTTGCTTGACCGGTTATAGATTGGCTCTGACCGGTTATAGATACCGGTTTAGATTGGCTCTGACCGGTTAATAGATTGGCTCTGACCGGTTAATAGATTGGCTCTGACAGGTTAATAGATTGGCTCTGACCGGTTAATAGATTTTCCAGTTATATAAGATTTATTTCACCGGTTTTTGTCTGTGGTCGGTGGAATTAAGATTTGTTGTTTGTGTTCTGTATTTGTTCATGAGAGCTTGCTGCAAAAATCCTAATTCCCATTTTCATTATTATATACTTTCAGGTTAGTTACCATCATACTGCCCCAGTAACCTAGATCCATGAATAGACCTTTTTTTAAAGAGGCAGCCATATTGAATAATTATGTAGTCCAGCTATAAAAACAATGATATAGCCATGCATAATTTTTAAAATATACATGATACAGTAATTATGTATGGCTGTATCATTGTTTTTATGCTGGACTACATAATTATTCAACATGGCTGCCTCTTTAAAAAAAGGTCTATTATTTTGTACCTTCACGTGGTTGGTATACAATGAGAATTGGCTTAAAATTTGTCTGAATTTCTCACGTACAAGGTTCAATATCTTTGCAAACACCAACAAATTCTGCTAATAAGATGGACAGGTGAAAAGCATGTTTAAACTCAAAGGAAACAACAATGGAATCTGATGTCATGGTTTGTTTGCAGTTGGATTGAGGTCTTTTTATCCCTGTTTCACCAGGATTTCCTGCTTGATTACGCAAATAGTCCCAAACAAGACACCAGAATAGACCTTTTTTTAAAGAGGCAGCCATGTTGAATAATTATGTACTCCAGCATAAAAACAATGATACAGCCATGCATAATTTTGAGACCTTTTTTTAAAGAGGCAGCCATGTTGAATAATTATGTACTCCAGCATAAAAACAATGATACAGCCATGCATAATTACTGTATCATGCATATTTTAAAAATTATGCATGGCTGTATCATTTTTTTTATGCTGGAGTACATAATTATTCAACATGGCTGCCTCTTTAAAAAAAGGTCTATGGGGCTAGACTACAATTACAAGATAATTGATATGAACCAACCATATAGATATAAAAAATGCTTTAAATAGAAATTCCAGTTTGGAATTGGAAGTGGACACTGGACTATTTTCATACATCACATTATATAATTATTCATCTTATGAAATACTCTTTTCTTGAGCATTGATGAACAGTCTGGTTATATTCATACTTTTTTTCTCTAAAATTTTATTTGAAAGGGTAAATTGCTTTTTATCTTAGAATCACACCTCTATTGGAATTAGTGAGCCCCCCCCCCTAAATCCAAGAGTGACCGATTTTTCATATACTGTTTCACAATATATGTTTATTTTCCAAGGTGCTTTTAGTGAGGAAGGATCAAGTCAAAGTTTTTTTATTGTAATTAATTTTCTTGCAATTATTTAAAGTAACTTTTTGGAAAGCAATGAGACAAATAAAATTGACCTAACAAGAATCAAAAATTAATCCAGAAATTTAACTAGTTTATTATATTTTTTTGTTATTACAACAAACGCGAACCAAATAAAGATTTTTATATAATTTTTGTTTTTAATGTATGCTACTGTTTTGTATTATATTGCTATTATTTTTCGCTTTGTTGTGTAAACTTCAAAAAGTTCTTACAAAAAAATTCATGATATTTTTGATTTCTTGTCATTGATATCATGAATTGCTATTGTTTTAGCCCTGTTTTTTTCCTTTCCTTCTCCTTCATTGTTTTAATATTCAACCTAGCTAGCTCTTTTTATATGATTGTCAAAACACTTTAGCCCGAGAAGTAATGAAAAACTATATTATTAGTTTTACCAGCTTCGTTTTGTGTTTGAATGCAATGAATTTTAAATTCTTTTTCACTAGTAATTATTTCTATTTCTACAATATAATCTGTGACATTGGTTCGAACATTCCTTGAAGAAAGTATTTTGGCTAAAACTGAAAGTTTTTGGCTCGACTAACACTGTATCCGCCCTGTCCAAAATGAAAAATGCTTATAAAAAAATACCAAAATACCCGATATTAAAAATATTTTTATTTCACTTTCGATATCAACCACGGCTGCCATTTTTTGTTTGTACTTCTAGTCTTGTGCGCATAGTATAATCAAGCGCTCCGATTGGTTCAGAACTAAAACAATCGATCGGGCGCAGATATTTCAATAGAACAAAAGGTTCCCTAGCCTATATTTCTATAGCTGAATAGCGCAATTCTTATCCTCTTTTCCCAAATCTCTGATATTGTATACACCCCTGTGTCACAGACCCACTGGAACCCCAGGCCAACTGGAAAATTTGGCAGAAAGTTCGTCCCTCGTAATTGAGAAAAATACGCTAGAATCTCAGCATCATGGGAAATTGATTTTGATTTCACCCCATTCGAAATTCAATGTTGAAAAATTGTACTCCGTGCAAAACCATTCCCGCTGCTTTTTTTAATCTTGGAACATAATATAATTTTTATCCCCATCTATATTTCAATAGAAAACGTAAAAATTTCAATAGATATTATTATAAAAGTTTCACCGGGGCTGTGAGACAGGGGTGTTTGTCTAATATTCCCCTCTTAGCTACCCTATCTAATGTATTAGTATCAGAGGCCGAAGTTTTCAATAGACTAGACGGTTCCCGTCGTCCCAAACGCCGGTTTACCTTACGCATTAAAAGCCCTTAGGATGATAAAGATGGTATTGCTGATGCTCTCTAACTCTATTTTTAAGGGGAATTTGAATTAGTTTTCATCAACCACGGGAGTATATCGAGTTTTTCGTTAAAAAGTCACTGTAGGGGCCTCTTCGAATCGAATGTCACATCCTTTTTTGATGGCGGTTTTATCGGAAGGTAGTGCTAATTTTCACCCTTTGGGCCCTAAATGACATCATCGAAAGGTCAATAAATTGTTTACTTCGCTGAAATCATTTTGTCATTTACCCAAAAGATTCTCTCGATGATTTCCGATCCAATGAGGGTTAACCATTTCCTAATTCTTTCTTTCTCAAATATGAGATATTGAGTTTTTCAGGTTTTGATGACGTCATCGGACCCAAAATACCTCAATTTGAGTATATTTATTTTCAAAAGTTTCTCTATACCCACTGTTACCCCTCCCATCTTATTCGCTATAGAATTTCCGATCCAATAAGGGGTCAACCAGCTCCTAACTCCTTTCCAATCTCGAGATATCGCATTTTTCCTGTTTTGATGACGTCATCAAGTGAAAACGCTCAAGCTTCATAACCCCCGCCAACTTATTCGCCATTCCCGAATTATAAACTGCATCTGTCCATACGTTTTAAGTGTGCTCAAATTTTCTTTTGCGTGCCATTGTTTTATTAAACGCTTCAATTCTAAAAAATCATAAGCCGTTGAAAAGATAATTCAGAGCACTATAATTTTTTAGTAAATTTCAAAAATGAAGAAGTTTAAAAACTTTTTATCCCTGAGTTCTAGAAACTAAAGTTATGGTATATATAGGCTCTTAGAAGCTTTCCAATTTCAGCTACATATTTATTACACCCCCTTCTCACAGACCCGCTGGGACCCTATATCAGGAAAAAATTGTCCAAAAGTCGTCCCCGTTGGAAATAATCAAATAAAACAATCCTCGCTGCAAAATATCCACTATTTTTCCCACCTCCACTGAATTTTCTGACTTGAAAACAAAAGAATTGAAATCCCCATTCATAAAAAATATGTGAATATCAATCCCCATCGAGCTTCAGTTTGCTGCTTTTACTAAATCAGGAAAAATATAAACAGAAAATAGTGCAAAAAAATAAAAAAATATTCCTTGCTTAGTTTTGATTATACTGTTATTATTATAAATTTATTTGATTTTAATTATACTTTAATTAAGTTCTATTCTTCCGAATCTGTACATATTCACAGCTTTTTTAATGTTTTTATTTGTACGTCTGATGATTGCCGTAAGACATGAAACTTGAAGTAATGTACTTTTTTTACAGCAGAAATTTGAAATAAATTATTCCATGCTTAGGTGCTTTAATTATTAATTTCTATCTTGACTTCTTAGTTCCGGTAATCATAATATTTGTCTTTCATTTTATAGTTCTTTACATTTCATCGAATGATAAGATGACATCTACACAATGTGAACCCACGTTGTCATCATAGTAATCATGAAAGAAGACTTCTGAATGATAAAGTCTTAATTCTTGACCTTCCGTGACTTCGTAAGAAGCCCATTCCAATGATAGATTCAACACCTTAGATGTGACGTCTGCACCTACAATGACGTAACCTGTACTCACTGCACCAGGGGGTGCAATCTTTTTCCCTTTATCATCTGCAAGCACAATGCAAACATAGTTCGTTGAGAAATTTGGCAGGCATCCCCAATTTGAAGTTGATCCAAGACCACATTTTGCAGCGCCTGAGACATGTACTAATTTGAAAGCGTTGACGGCACCACTTCTTGGGATCTTGATAATACCATAACTTTCTTTTGCTTGAAAACATACATTTTCGATGATCGAAAGTCTTTTAGCTGTAAGTAAAAAATGAGGAGAAATTTATATGTCAACTATTATGTCAAAAATTAACGCTCCCTTCGAGTAAGCGCTCTTATTCTAGGAGGGATATTTATTTGATAAACGAGTATTTGTAAGGAAGTTTCATATGAATAAAGGCTTAGATGCTCAAACTGATTTTGACCCGTTTCTACATCTTTAAGCTAACATATTTGTGCTTAAATGATAAAATAAAAAGATCATTCGATCCATCGTAAAAGTCTGTCTCAAAAGGGACACATTAGTCTTTTGACATTTATGTTAGAAAGTTATACACCGTTGGAAAGAAATTTCCAAGGAAAACGATCTAAAGGACAAAAGGTTTTTTGAAAAGTTAAAAAATGAAGAAGAAAAAGGAAGATGATAAAAAATGAAGATTTTTTCTATTGTTTTAAAAATCATGAGATGAATTTTTTTTTTAAATTTGAACCTTTGCTAATTTCAAATCTGTATTCAGATTTTTCGTCTCTCTCTTGGAAAAAAAGTTACAGAACTGTGAAATTGGTCGTTTTTTGTCATTTTTGGCCGTTACCATTAAAGTAAATAGTCCTCAAAACCTTTGTTGTCTTTACCTCTATAAAATGTAGCCAAGGAGCCTTCCTTTTTATCTTTTGAGCAATCCTTAAAAGTGCAGAAACACGAGCTATTGATTGTCATCAAAGCATTATCTGTCTGCAACTTTCTACATTCCAAAAGACATTCCGTAGTTGAATTTACCAACATCTCTTGTGTTGCAGTTTCACATTTTGTCTCATCGATGTTTTTAATGATTTCAAAATCCGAACAATGAATTTTCAGTATTGAAATACAAATCATTAAAATCGGTTCCAATAACTTTTGCCCCATTATTCCTTTCCTGGTCCAATTCCTCATCATTTTTTCCCTCGAAAAAAAGAATAAATATCACTCTTTTCGCGATTAGTTTATTCTTCACTCAAAAATGACGATTCCACCAATAAGAGTTAAGACATCTTGACAGTTTGAATTATTCATGTTGTTATTATACATTTTGTAGTTGTCTGTATCTTTAGTTCATTCAGTCTAATTTTGAAATCTAATTATGTTTATTATGCCCCCACTATTCAAGTCACTAACAATTCCATATTTTCATTATAGTCGTTGCTAATGAACGGCGTGGTAGTCAATTGTCAATTATGAGTTCTGAAAAAAATCACCATTTCATAATTGTATTTCGCTGAAAATTTTATTTTTCCAAAAACATATTTTTTCAAAAAAAAGGGGATTTTAGAAATAACGATATGACGATATTGCACTTTGTAATCTTCTCACTTATGACTGTTCAAACTTCGTCCAGTCGATGTCCTAAAAAAAAAGATGGTAAATGATGTGAACGAAAATTATTTTTTCGGACAAATTTTCTAAATGCTTATTTGCTTCAAAATCTTGAAAATAGTGCTTTTTGACCAATTTTTCATCCAAATTTTTCGTAGAAAAACAGCCACAACTTTTGATGCATCAATTAAGAAAATCTTTCCGAAAATTCTAAAACAGTTCAATTCTTTGCGGACAGTTTGGAAAAAACTTCGAAAAAGAAGGTTAATCACCGATTAAAACTTAGCACTTTTTATAAAAGAATGTGAGTGATGCAGCATATTATTAACGTCTTTTTAAAGTTCATAATCATAACGTCATTTTTGCAATTAAATTCTTGATTACTCTTAAGGGATTTGATTAAAAAGCAATTTGTAAAGACAATTCTTTGTTAAATGTTAAAGAGCCTGAAACATAAGTTTTATGTTCAAATACTAAAATCAATTTTCCGACTATGGTCAGAGCCCTTAAGACAATGTGCAGACTTTCCTTCCGAAACAAAACGGTTCCGCCGAAACGCTAGTGAACGTCTAAATTTAAACCAAAATCGAAAGGCCTTTGAAAAATTGATTAGAGAGTTTACCGTATCACTTCGAATAAACGTCCCCTTTTATAAACGCCCCTCAAATAAACGCCCCTCCTTTTAGGGAAAATTTTCAATGAACGCCTTCTCAAATAAACGTCTCTCCCGCCCAATGCACTTGCGCTGGCCTTAAAGCCTTTCGAGTTATTTGGTGTTTTTAAAACAGGTTTTTTTTCGTGCCTTTAACTTTTCGAGTTATTTGTTGATATATTTAACACAAATTTGTCCCTTCAGGAAACAAACCTATATAAACAAGTGGGATTTTCCGTAAATCGAATATCTACTATAAAAATAAATAAATACTATAAAAAAAAGATGTAAATAAATAACTCGAAAACTCTGAGGCAAGAAAAAAACCCGAGTTAAAATTTATCAAATAAATAACTCGAAAAGTTAAAGGCAAAGAACAAAACCGAGTTAAAATTTATCAAATAAACTTGAAAAGTTAAAAGCTTAAAAAAAGCGGCTCGAGTTACCATTTTAGTGATGACGTCATAATGACGGAAAAATAACCTCCAGGCCGCGCCCGTCGTATACATTATTCTGGTCTTCAAATTAAATATTCGCGTACTCCGGAATTTCAGCGAAATAAGAAACAACAGGATGGTAGATGATAAAGAATCTTTTTTCAAGATGGCGGTTTCGGAGGGTAAGTTTTCATTTTTACATTATTTCTTCACTATTTTTATCCTGATTTAAATTCATACCACATTGAATACCAAATGGATAAGGCTAGATGTTTTCACTTCCTTATGACTAATAACAGCTGTTCATAATTTTCTTACGTGCACGGTAAACTTCTGAAGGTACTTGAAAATTATACATCTGAGGAAAAAAGTCCCCACGGAAATATTTTACTACAAGAATCTTGTTCAATCTGGGAAATCCTCTCAATTGCACGCTTATGTTCCGAGGACGTAAGCGCGCAATTGCATGGTTATAATTTACGCCCGCTCCCGCCCCGTTTGAAATTGCTAAGGGATTTCAAGGGGTTCAGAATTCTCTAATTCAGGCGATCCGAAGGCATGGTTTAACGGGCAGTCCATTTTTACGGAATCTTCTTCTACAATAAATTTTGAGTAAAACTGCCCTAGGTTTTGAAATTCAACAGAGCTTTCGAAAGAATTGAATCAGTGTGGAGCTAAAGCTCTAAAACAGCATCTCTAATAACATGAAAACCAGAATATGATTCTTCAATGGGAATCAAAACTATAAAGTGCACTTACAAACATCAATTTGTCAGATCTAACAAAATTAATAACCACACTGTCATCATTGACAATAAAACAAACGATTTTCTGTCACGAGAGCCTGTAAACATTCCAACAACTTTCATCGAAATGATCTATCACTGCTCAGTTTACCATTTTTAGCGCGTTCCGAGGATTGAGCCGAGAACTCTCACATAGCGCCCGAGCTCCCGCGCGGCGCGCGCCGCAGGGATGAAAAACTTCAATCTGTCAATCATTTTCTCAAGCGAAGTGTACGCGAAGTGATTCTAGCTTTACGATAGTGCCGCGGATCATCAATGGATAGTATTCAATTATCATTATCCCTTTATTTTCATTCCTAGAACTTTTGCATAAAAAAGGAAAAATAGAAAAGTTGTATTTTTTACTGCCCTATTCACATACTGAATTTGAAAGATCTTCTATGTGGCGTTTTTTTGCAAACTTCGAAAAACTGATTTTTGTCCCGCCTTTGCGGGATTTTGACTCAAGTGCTTGAGTGCAGCATAGGGTACAAAGTCCAAAAATGCCTTTCTCGTAATTTTTGTATGAAGAGTTAGGTCTATACTGTGAATTGCGTGTCAGAATAATAAAGGGTGCAATTGCACACTTACTGCTTACCGCCCACAAGTGTTACGCGTAAGCCAAATCGCGTATTACAAACAACCTCAAAATTGCAGAGTACAGGAGAAAAAAAATTGAAATTCAAAATGACGGCCAAGCCCGAGCTGATAACTATCAAAAATCTTTGTTTTTCAATCAGCTATTGCAGCTCAATAAATCAATGAAATAATTTGAAATAAAAAGTAAACAAACCTTGAACCTTTTATGAATCCAAATAAATAAAAGTATTCATCTAAAGTGAACAAATAGCATTTCAAAATTAAACGATTTCCAAACCAACCTAAAGTCAGTGTCTGCCAACTAAAAATTTCTCTGCGGGGTCACTGGCAAGGAGTTACGACTTCAGACTTTGGATTCCAATTCTTGTATAGGCTGCAACTACACTGCCAAATGATCTGTATTACAAAGACTTCCAAATGGGTCCATAAGTTAAGAAAATGAGATTATCATCTAGCACGGGGTTTGTTTTTTTTAAAACAAACTTCAAAATAATCTTTTATAGCCATTTCCGGCGCGTTAGTGTAGACACATCTTTAATCCGGGGAAATGAAGCTTTTTCATTGGTCTAAAATCACGGATGTTCACGTGACCAGAATTTTTATCCAGGGAAATGCCGTGGCCGCAATCCAATGTTTTGCTTTAGTGAAATTGACCATTTTGTTGTTTAGATTTGAGCGGGCAAAATTTCTGTACAAACCAAAATATGGCTTCGTTGGAATACCGGTTGAAACACTTGTGCGCCCATTTCAGAACAATTTCGATAAGCATGTAATTACACGCTTAAAAATTCTGCCATTTTGATAACCATGCAATTGCGCGCTTACAGCCTTGGAACATAAGCGTGCAATTGAGAGAATTTCCCAGACTGTTGTTGTGCACCAGAAAGTCAAAAACTGATACGGCGCCCTATTCATAAACACAATCACGCAACTTTGTTGCATTCCCAGTCCTTTTAGACGAATGCAGTCCTTACGATGATTTTGAGATTGCATATTCGTCAGATTGTTATGTTTTCACCCATCCCTTTCAGAGCTTCAGCATGGTGGTGGGCAGAAAACAACTCTGAAGCTCTATTTCTATTTCTATCCTTATTTCCAGACAGTGTCAATCGAACAAATCGAACACCGAATCAAGCGAACGCAACTAAACATAATCGAATAATTACAATTCGATTGTCGAACGCAATCGAATCGCAATCGAATATTACCCAGGATTTGATGTTTGATTGCTTCGATCACGTTCGATTGTATTCGATTACGTTCAATTGTATTCGATTTTATTTAGTATGGTACTTAAGCGCTCGGCCGCCCACGCTAAGAAGCTCTAACAGAGTGATCCAATCTAATTTAATCGCAATCAAACTCATCGAACATAATCGTAATCAAACGAAATAATAATAATAATAATAATAATAATAATAATAACGAATGTTTTAAGTGGCTGGCTCCGAAAAATTCTAGAGCTTTTAGACAGCTCAAGAATTGTTTCCACGAAGGGCCACTACGAACAGAACAAGAACAGTAACAAAAAGGAACAAAATTGGATTTTAAATAATTGGAGAATTAGGTGAAGAAATGTTTTCTTGCTCTACTCTTGAAAGACACAATCAATCGATTCAGCATCACGGCATTCCCTGGGTAGGTTATTCCAGATAGGAATTGTAGAGCTTGCGAAGGTTTTTGCTTCAAATCTGTTTCTGTTTTGCCGTACTGCTAAATTATTTTGAGCGGCTAATCTAGTGTAGTGGTCGTGAATGTTTCTAGCGAGATTTACACGCTCACAAATATATTCGGGAGCAAGATTGTTAATAGCTTTAAAAGTCATCAATGCAGAAAGATAGTCACAAAGCTGACGAAAATCTTTATTCATTGTGTGGACTTGATTTATCTGCCGAGAAAGAGAATCAAACTTTCGTAATACTGCAGCAGACACCTTGCTCCATGAATTAAGGCAGTAGTTGAGATGCGGAAATACAAGAGCGTTTATTAGTAGATTTTTAGTACTGTCATCAACTAGATGTGATATTCTTCTAATTTTGTTTAGACTAAGATAAACTTTGCTACGAACATTGCTAGCTTGTTTTTCCCAGGACATATTCTCATCGAATATGACACCAAGGTACTTCACGTCACTTTTACATTCAATTTCAGCGTCTTGAAAAACAACTGGTGGAAGAGTTTTGCATTCGTTAACCTTTTTGTTTCTTCCGAGAAAGATAACTTCAGTTTTATCAGTATTGACTGAAAGCTTGTTGTTGTAAAACCAGGCACTGAGATCCTGAAGCTGTTGTTCCAGTCCTGTTTTTAAAGAAATAGGGCTATGAGCACTTTGAACAATGATTGTGTCATCAGCATATAAATGGCAAAACGAAATTAATCAAAGATTAATCCAATGTATTGACAATCAATCGAACCAATCAAACATAGTCAACAATCAATCGAACCAATCTAACCTTACTCGAACGCAATCAAACACAATCGAATATTACCCAGGAATCGGCCGTTCGATTGAGATTCGATTACGTTTGACAATCGAATCGCAATTATTCGATTATGTTTGATTGGTTCGATTGCGATTTTTGTTTGAAGTTGTTTGATTGACACCGTCTGGTTATTTGCATAAACCTAATAGTTAGTCACACTAGGAAATCAAGCTTTCAGAAGAAACAACATCAGTCATCTACAGGATGTATTTGCAGCAACAAGGATGAGAGTTACCTGAATCAAGTCCAAGTTACCAAGACAATAATTAAAACTTGAAACTTTAAAATGAGACAAAATACCAATTTGCGAAAGTGCAGCATCAGCCAACCAAATTTTGTCATTCAATTCCCGAGACAGGCCTTCGATTTTTAAGGCCTTGTTTACACACTAAAGTAAAATTAATTCCGCACATGTAAATGGGTCAGTGTTTGAGGTGTGGCAAAATTTCCGGGAAATAGCCTATCCGGCGGTCGCGGATCTAGGTAGGTTCCGTCTCCCCCGTAGATCTTTTCTTGGGAAGTTGATCTTCAAATTAGTTTTCAAGGTTGGCTTGGCTCAAATTTTTTCATCTATGGCTCAAATTTTAGGCAATTTCTCATAGTTTTTGAAAATGTTAACTTCATTAAAAAGCGCCGGGTTATTTTCTCATGAATCCCGTTAGAAATTTTGCGCCGCATTTCTTTGCTTGCGAGTCAAGTAAATGATATAGTGCCTTCTTTGATACACATTGCTGCAGGACGCTAGTGTGACTAACTGCCTAAAAAACCTAACACCGCAAATATTTAACAAAAACTTGTCTAGCTATAAAACATCTAAAGCGGTGGATGAAAACATATATAATCAATCTCATTTTCTTGATGTCGTTGTTGCTCAGGAACAGGAATGACAAAAAAGTTGCGTGAGGCGAACCCTAAAAATATTTTTGTTTCCGGTCCACCGGGTGACGAAAAAAACACTCACCCGGCCGGCCGCAAAAAATTTTTTTTTGCTAAATTTCAATCCCAAAACTCTATTTTTTAAAGCACTCGTAGAAGTTAAAATGATGGTCTTCTTTACCTTAAATCTGTAGTAACTTGACACCGCTACAGGCTTTGGCATAAGAAAAATTCACGTGTGATCATCGCACGCCTAGATTTTGATTTATAGTGGTCTATGCGTGTCATTATTCAAATACTTAATTTTCATCGTTTATATTTTCAATTGTGTTACAATATCTCTAAGAACTGGACACTCTCTTTCATTTTGAAACTGTGATTACGAAGTGAACTTTTTTGAGAAAAAACTAGAGTGAGAGAAACATTTCCCCAATTTTTTAAATCCTCACTTTATGAATGTTTCTTTTTATTTTACTCACAAGTCAGCATGATTCCTTTTATAAAAACAAAGCTGTTTACTTACTGAAAAGTCCCCACTTTGTGAATGTTTCTATTTATTTTACTCACAAATCAGCATGATTCTTTTATAAAAACCAAGTTGTATATAAAAAAAACATTCTTAAAAGTTGAGTTGCAAGCAAGAATTAACAAAAGCAATGCATGGTTTAGTTTGAGATGAATAAAATTTCATTTCTATAACAATGATCAGGATAAAAGCTTCATTCCAAGTGATTTCTAGGCGTGCATTTTACAGAATATAAAATATCACGTGCGATAAATCACACGCCTCAAAAACTGATTCACGAAAGTTTTCCAAACAAACAAACTAACCCTAACCATAACGATGATGTACGAAAAAAAATGCGGCCGGGTGACGACGAAATAAATTTTCACCCGGCCGGTGGACCGGAAACAAAAAATTTTTTCGGGTTCGCCTGATTTTGCTTGAAAATACGGTGCCTTTACTGTATCAGGAAAATTTAGTTCTTAGCTTTCCAGCGCAACAAGCAGGCTTGCTCTAAAGCTCTAAAATAGCATCTAATAACATGAAAACCAGAATATGATTCTTCAATGGGAATCAAAACTATAAAGTGCACTTACAAACATTAATATGTCAGATCTAACAAAATTAAAAACGGCACTGTCATCATTGACAATAAAACAAACGATTTTCTGTCAAGAGCCTTGTAAACATTTCAACAACTTCCATCGAAATGATCTCTCACAGCTTAGTCTACCATTTTTAGCGCGGTCCGAGGATTGAGCTGAGAACGCTTGCAGAACGCCCGCGAGCTCCCGCGCGGGTGAAAAACTTTAATCTGTCAATCATTTTCTGAAGTGAAGAGGACGCAAAGCGATTATACAGCTTTACGATATAAGCTTTGCGATATAGTGACGCGGATCATCACTGGATGGTATTCAATTATCATTATACCTTTATTTTCATTCCTAGAGCTTTTGCAAAAAAAAGGAAAAATAGAAAAGTTGTATTTTTTACTGCTCTATTCACATACTGAATTTGAATAATCTTCTATGTGACATTTTTTTGCAAACTTCAAAAATCTGATTTTTGTCCCGCTTTTGCGGGACTTTAGCCTAAGTGCTTTCGTGCAGCATAGGGTACAAAGTTCAAATATGTGTTTCCCGTAATTTTTGTATGAAGAGTTCGCGGATCAGGATTAAATCTAATTTTTCTGAAGTGATTCTAAATTTTGCAAACAAAACTTCTCTCAAAATTTTGATATGGTAGTGTGCAAAAATTCGGAAAATAACGAAGAAATTTTTAAATTCTTCAAAGTTGGGTTTTAGTAGTCTGATTCACAGACCTTTAGTGGCTATATAGGATTACTTTTTTCGTTAAAGTATGAGAAGAAACTTACCTTACAGTATTTTCGCGGGAATTAATTTTCGCGGGAATTAATTTTAGCGTTTTCCGAAATTCTTTGGCAAACCGCAAATATTTGAACCCGCAAAATACAATTTCTTCTAATTTTATCAAAAAATTTGAAAAACCCCTAGGAAAATGAAAAAACAATTGTCCAAAAAAAGGCAAAACCGCAAAAATTAAAACCTGCAAAATTCAATTTTTCCGATTTTTTTTCGACCTCGAATATTAGTTCCCGCAAAAATTAGTTCCAATAAGGTAACAAATAGGGCAATTATCAAAACTCATATTCAGCTTTGCGAGAGGAAAAAACGGAGATAGGAAATTGAAAAGTTTTGCAGATCAAAGAAAGATTTCAAATTTTTAGCAGGTATTTAATTTCCTGAATGAGGCCCTTCCAAATTTCCATTGGGACTTAATTTCGCGTAGGACACCCAAATCCGTGAAATCCGCGAAATTTATTCCCCGCGAAAGTTTATCCCATTGAATTAGATGTCCCCAAAATTTATTTTATTTAAAGGTCTCCCATAAATACCTCGCATTTTGGGGAAAATATGGGACAGATATAAAATGTTATTGAAAAATCCTGATCTCTTTCCAAAAGGTCATGATATTTGAGGATTTTCATCCACTTGATGATTTCAAATCCAAGTGCTATCATTCAGGAATTTACATAATTTGCATAAAATCAATTCTATTTTAAACTCTATTTTCTCTCTAGATGACATTATCAGACAACGTTTACTGGTAGATGGTGATGGATCTGGGGACGACAAAAAGATTATGACTGCACTTCGAACCATCATCAAATGGAGCACAATGTCCTGTGATGATGAAGAAAGGTAAATATGGCGAAAATAAAAACATTTCTTCATTTTCGCCTAATGATGTTTTTTTTCTTCCAATAATTGATGATTGTACTTTTTGTTTCCAATAATTGATGATTGTACTTTTTGTTTCCAATAATTGATGATTGTACTTTTTGTTTCCAACCTTTATCCCATTTTTTTGCCTTTTTTGAAAAGTAATGTTTTAGCATTTAGGCCATAGCTTTTTATCTAGTTGGCCAAATGACCCCTCAAAATTTAAGTTTAAGTTTATATAAGTTTATCCTTCCTCTTTTCAATGCAAATAGATTGATATGTAAATTTGTATATGTTTCCAAAACTGCTACCTTCAACGATAAATGTCGACTTTGCTCTGCATTGAAGAATGGCATCTGATTAGTCAGCGAAAAGAAGCATTTACCTCGTAAATTTTATTGAAAATTAATTCTAGTAAAACTTTGGTTCTGTTTTTGTCGTTTTTTTGTGAATGTTTGAGTGCAATGATTGCTGCCTTACTACAATCTAATAAAGTTTCAAGAGGTTTATAATATAGAAGAGATGGGAAAAAGTCATTGCAAGATTTGTTTTTTCAATTGCATGAATCGGAAGAATGTATGAAAACTAGAAAATGCACCTTATTAAAGAAAGAAATTTTGGCAGGAATTTAATTTGCCGGATGGCCGCAAAGGTTTTTTAGAGGGAATTTGATTTGGCGGATGGATGAAAAAACTAAATTTGGCGGGAATTTAATTTGGCGTTTGCTGGAAAATTTATCCTTAAAATGGCGTAAAAACAGCAAAAAATATGCAAAAACACGCTAAAAGAGATCATATTTTCAAAAAGTTTAATTTGGCGGGAATTTAATTTGTCGGATGGCGGAAAAAAGAAATTTTGGCGGGAACTTAATTTGGCGGATTGTAAAAACAGCAAAAAATATGCAAAAACACCCTAAAAGAGATCATATTTTCAAAAAGTTTAATTTGGCAGGAATTTAATTTGTCGGATGGCGGAAAAAAGAAATTTTGGCGGGCTTCCTTAATAAGGTACTGAATTATAAACTATTGATATTTTTGTGAGAATGGAATCCACTTTTTACTGTTAGTAGGACATCCTACTTATGGAAAGCTCTATTTTCTTGATCACGATTTTACCTTGAATATTCTAAAACTACAACAGCAAAACAATGAAAAGAAAGATAACACTTTTAATAACACATCAGTATAATTGTTTTTATGCTGCAGTTTTTCATTAATAATTCAACATGACCTCATGATTAAGAGAGGGTCTTTTTTCACAGGATACGTATGTTGAGAATCTTGTTGAAGATTCTTTTTTAAGACACATCAAAGTTGTATTGATCAGTTATTTTTGTAATTTTGATCAGCAAGATTTTTCAAAGCTGTTATAAAAATCGAATACGAATGACTTTTCAAATACCCCCAGGTGCTTTTGGAACACCTCTGTCTTTATGCATTTCTAAATTTTTCAAACATTCTCACTGGCAATAAATTCAACGTGAATTGTAAGAGTTGTTGTTTTTTGTAATTCTGTATTAATAATGGAGTAGTACATTTTGAGATTTCTTCGCTTTGCGAAAACAGAACGCTCGTTCCGCAAGCCCTTTTATGTTGATTGAGTTGACTTTTTTTTTATTTCAATTATTCAGATTTAACAGTGCTAAATATACCTTATGTTTACTTCTCCCTAGTTGTTCTAAGCTTTTAAAGCTGATTTACTTAATATTTCAACTTTATTTCAACTTTTATTTCAATTTAAGGAACACCCACTACCAGAAGATCATTATGCTTTTGAGACAATGTGAATACACAATGACCAAACATCATTTATCATATCTCATGAACATCCAGGAAAGACAGAACTACGAGACACTCTATCAACACATTGGTAAATTATTAGGCCGAAGCACATATGACATATTCCTTAAAATTAATTTTTTCGTTTAGTCTCGCTCTCGAATAATAAATCATTAAATCCATCCATCATCTATTCTGTACCAACAGATTGTCTTTATAATGTAAAAAGGTTTGCTAAAATCCTTTGTCCTTTAGTGGCAGCTTAGTATCAAATTAAAGTATCGAACTACGATGCGTAAGATTTGACCCCCAGTCATACGAAAGGTCTTAAAATGGTACTTGATGCATCTCTGCTTGATGCTATAAAGAGCAATCAAAAAGAAGGGACAATGGTTAGATAAAGAAATCCATTAAAGGGAGTGGCGCTGCCGGGAAGATAGCTAGTAAAAAGAGAACCTTAGGGTCGTCCTCTGTGTGGCCGCAAACTTACACAAATACAAACAATAATCCTTAGGGAGTGGTCAGAAAGTATCTACTAGGGGGAGGGATTTGGAGGATTCAATAGGGGAAGGGTCTCAAAAAGGACATCAAGAGAAAATATCTTTATGACCACGTCGTTTTTATGATATCTTTTGTACATTTCTTTTTTTAGGTGAACAGATTGCAGTTTGTAGGAAAGAAATTAAAGAGAGCAAAGAAGAATTACAGAGAGCCAAAGTGGTTCGAAAGAACAAGCAAGGTATTTAAAATGATGATACATCAACAACAAGATTCGGTATTTAAATTTCTTCCGTCTTGGACGGTTTTCCGTTTTAGCGAAGTATATCAAGAGGCTTTTCTGTCTCAAAATTCTTCAATTTCGACAATATCTGCTTATTTGCTGTGTAAAATACATTATCTGTGTCTCAGACGAAAAACTTTGCTCTGGCCACTGAAGAATACCGTACTCCCCAGCTTCTTTTTCTTTATCAAGAGTTACCTTCGTTTTGCATAAGATGCCCATTGCCGCACTAAGATTCACTTGGCACTTTTCTAGTGGAAAAAGACCAGGACTTCGGGTAATTGAAAAATAAACATAAGATTTTCCGTACCTTTAGAAATAAATCCTTTCCAATCTCCCGGTAAAAATAGCGGAAATATCCCAGAAAAGAAAGGAGAATCTTAATGTGGGAATGAAAATCTTGTACAAAACGACGGTACTTTATCATATGGCTGAAATATTTCATCTCAATCAAAGAGTTCATCTTTCGATAGTTTTCCATCATTTTCGTTTTAGAGTATGACTCGCTTGCAAAAATCATTGAAAAACATCCTGAACGCAAGACAACAGAATTGTAAGTGTACATTTTTATTATTTTTAACGTTACATAGAAGGCAAAGACCCAGATAAAGGGTGAAGACCCATCAATTCTCAGGGGAAGGCTAGTGAAAATAGCCACTTGTTATACTTTAAGAAAGTAGCCCCTACCTACACGAAACGGAAAATCAAAAAAAATGTGCTTGAAATTTATTAAAAACAAAATAATCAACAAGATCATTCTACGCGCTTTAACAGTCGAATTAAATACAAGTACAAGCAATGAATCTCCTTCGATGAAATGAATTACCTAAATTAATTTTCCTCCGTCGAAGATTGAAAAGAACTATACAAATATACTCTTAAATATTCAAAGAATAGTGATCCTCAACCAATCCAATCAAATCATTTTTCCAAAAAAAAAAAAAGAACTTGGTAAGCCCTTAAAGTCAGCTGATCCTTCTGGATTCAGCTGTTCCATCTGCTGCTTGACCTTTTAACGACCTCAAATCAGGTCAACGGGAGTTCCATTCATGTATGATTTTAGCTGTTTTGTATTTTTGTATTTTGTAGTCTAAAAGAATTAGTTTGTCACCTTGTAAAAAATATATATACACCCCCCTTCTCACAGACCCACCTGGAACCCTTCCCACTCGAAAAAATCGGCCAAATTACCGATCCCGGTGAGAAATTATCCTCCAGTTTTTGTCCGAACTGAAATTAACCAAATAAACCAATCTTCACTGCAAAATCTTATACTATTTTTCCCACCCCCAGTGAATTTTCTGACATGAAAACAAAAGAAATTAAATCTCCGGCTAGAAAAAATATGGGAATATCAATCCCCATCGAGTTTCAGTCCTAACTCTACCCCCACTGGCTGAAAAATTCCTACCGGGTCTGTGAGAAGGAGGTGTATATATTGCTGAAATTCGACACAAAGGTTCCTACCAAGGGGTTCTAGAACTGACTTTCGAGAATTTTCATGACGGCGTAAGATTTTTGCAGAGTTTTAAAATATAAAGTTTACTGAAAGATCGCGAAAAGAAGATTGCTTACTCTTTTAACGTAAAGAATTCATCCATTCGATTTTTATGTATATCTTCTTTCTTTTCTTGAAGAGAAATCAACAATTTACAGAAGGATATCAGTGAGCTGAACCTAAAGAAAGAATCGTTGATGCAGAAGGTACGTATATTTTTTTAAATCATCTTCGAAAATTTTACATGATGCAAGAGTACATTCTTTTTCAAAAATTTTCGGTTGAAAGAAAAATGTGTTCAAAAAAAGTAGTGAGAGAATATTTTCAAAACAGACGACCATTTATTGTTTAGTCGGGTCAGTATGTTAACTCAGCACACCACTATGGTCGGGTCTCTTGGATACCACTTAAAAAGCCGTATACGTTCTTTAACGTATACACTACATGATAAATTTAGGTCCGGTTTGGATCCTAACCTCTGGAATACTGCGAGGAGAATATTTTGGTTGAGCTTATCCGCGAAATTTTAGTTTTTCACGCCGGGGAATAAATTTTGCGGGTGGTGCGATAATATTTTCACAGTTTTGTGCCCTTTTACGCCATGTAGTTTATTTAATATATTTCAAGTTTTTCTAAAAAATTTTTATGGATAAGGCATTTCTAAATTTCCATTGGGACTTAATTTCGCGGATGGCATCAAAATCTGCAGAAAACCGTGAAATTTAATCCCCGCGAAAATTCATCCCATTATAAAAGTATTCGATCTTCCTTTTTGGGTATGACTATTAACGGTGATACGAGTAGAAGCTGGAAAGTTATTCATTTGATTAATTTTAATATGGTTTTTACTATTCTTGAACTTTTAATATGTTTTAGCTTGAGATGCGACAAAAACAATTTCACGTCTTGTTATACTCCGTACAATTACTACAGCAAATTTTAGAAGGTAACTTTTTTGTCAAAACAAACCATTATTTGAGCCATAATTTATGTTTATCAAAGGACAAGCAAGTAGAAGTAAAGTGTCGAATTGTGAAAATTCTTAAAAACTTCCTTAAAAAGTGATTTTGGGGTTACCTTTTCAGGGAAAAAATGTCGAGGTTTTAATTAGTCGGGTAAAGATTTCGTCACTTTCCCCGATAAAATTTGCAATTCAGTCACTTCTAATCGACTAAATTGTCTAAATGAAATAGTTTCCTTCACTAGCTTAAAAAATAGACATTTTTTCCCCGACAAGTTAATTATATTGTTGTTTGATTATTACTTTTGTAGAGGACAACGATGTTATTGATTTATCAACTGATGACGTAATCAAAACAGAAACTAAAAGTTCCACCAAATCAAAAAGTGTGGAAGTGATGGACATTTCAAAATAGTTTGATACCCCAAAAAATCAACAAATTAATAATACATTTGTTTCTCTCCATGGAAAGAGGAAGTATGAATAATCTATATTTCGAAATTTTATTGGTTTTCACTTTTGAAAATTGAAGTGAAAAGGTGCAAAAATGGTAGTTTTCCCGCTCAAAAGACTTGAAAAAATAAGTATTGATACAGTAAAAATTATTTGAGATTGAATAATCTTATCCAGACGCTATTATTTTAATACGCCATCGAAAGTAGCACCATATTTTAAGATGTGCTGAAAGACGTGTATTACTAAACATTGTATATAAATTAAAGGAGAACATGGTGGTCATTGATAGCTGTTCTTTCAAGATACATAGAGACGGTTAAAGTAGTTGGTTTGATACGAGATACAGAAATAAAAAAGTAGACAAATCTGCAATGGTTTACATAATTTTAAAAAGATGGAAAATAGTTGTTTTTAAAAAGTTTTTTAACGAAAAAAATCAAAGATGGAATTTTGGAACACGCACAAATTTGTTTATTGGTTTATTGGGTTATAACCTCTTGAATCTTTCTTGAGTAGTCTACATTTATCACCTTGGAATCGTTTAACAAAGATTGGTATTGGGTCGGTTATGCGGAAAAGGCAATTACGTCGAGCAGTAAGATTTTTAAATTCCTCTTTTAATTACCTTTTAAAATATTTCTTTTATCTTAATTGCAAATACATGCTTTTTCTTTTATAAGAATACACTTTATAAGAGTATTCATGATGAAATTGACCGACAAGTTAAGAATATTCTAAGAATATTACCATCTTGGAGTTTGGCAGCAGAACCTAAGAATGACAATTTTATAGCCTTTCTAACTGTAAGATTGTCAATTATTCCCCAGTAAAGCTCGGAACTTTAAAAAAAATGCCATTTTATGCTTTAGGTATGTATTACATGTTAAATTTAGGTTATCTAAGAATTCCGTAAGAATAGTTTAGAATGAGATTTCCCAAAAAGTTAAGAATACCCATGATGGAATAGAAAATCATCATTCTTATAAAAAAAGCGTGTACCTTATTGGAACTAATTTTCGCGGGTTTTAATTTTAGCGTTTTTCGCGGTTTTTCGTCAAAATCGCGAAAATTTGATCGCACGAAAAACTTTGAGAGTTGAAAACCGCGAAAATTAATTCCCGCGAAATGCAATTTTTTCCAATTTTATCGAAAATCTTGAAAAATCCCTAGGAAAATGAAAGAAATTTGTCCAAAAAAGGGCAAAACCGCGAAAATTCAAACCCGCGAAAATTCCAAAATGGAAAAAACAGCCAAAATTAGAACCCATGAAATGCAATTTTTCGGATATTTTTTTTCGAACGCGAAAATTAGTTCCCGTGAAAATTAGTTCCAATAAGGTATTCTATTGTTGGCATTGATCGTTATTTAAATAGAATCAAAGTGCATTAGTACATTAGACTCAGTTGTCTATAAATGATTATAATATTCTTTTTTTAGTGTTAGATCAACTACCTAGATCAACCATAACGACGCATTAATTAACATGGCAGTCAACGATCAAAATGTAATGTAAGCAATATTTGATTTCGTTTTTTCTCTGGTTTGAGATGTTATGTAGAGGACAAAATTTTCAAGGAAAACCATCTTAAGAGGTGTAAGAACAACGTCTCCTGTTATACTGAGTACTTGTAAAGGTTAAGATTATCTACATACGTATGTACCTTGAGGGAGCTAATTTTGGCAAGCAAAATAATCATCAAAACTCTTAAATTTAAATTAAATTCGCCAAAATTAATTCTCATACAAATAAGTTCTCTTAAAAGTATTCAAAATCCAAAATGCCTTACTCTATCAAAAAGAAAATCTAAGGTATAACAAAGCCTATTGAAAATAAGGCTCTCTGACTCCAAGCGGCTGCAAAACTGCTTCTGGTGTAAGTCCTTTTTTTACAATTTACGTTTGACAGTTTTCAAAATATTGTACACTTCATCTAAAATCGATTCCATCTCTTGAAGTTGATCATCATCCAGGTCTCTCAAGGTGTTTGATACTTTTTTATCCTGTTTATCTTCCACTTTCGTATCCAATGATGTGGAGGCATTACCAAGGTCTTCATCACGTTTGAAATTCGTCCCTTCTTTTCTGTTCGTTTTCACTAAGTTGGTTTGACCATCCCTAGTTGTTTGCATTCCTCCTTGCCTTCTCTGAATGTCATCGTTTAGAGTTTTTCTACCAACTAAATTATGTTGGGCTTCTTTCCTAACAGTGTCGGCAACCTCCTCGTCTGCGGGATTGTGCTTATGATAATGGAACATAGATTCCTTATCGCGGTCACCACTCAAAACATCCAAGTGTCCACTGTGCACTAAAAGCTCCATAACCTTTTTCAGCAACCGTCGGTAAATCTCAACTTTTCTTTCTTCACTATCTCTGTCCATCACCATCAGATCAAGAGCTTTCAGTGTTTCATGTTGACTCTTTCTTTGCTCACGTAGACTTGCTATTAAAGCGTTGATGCCTTCGCGTCGTTCTTTGGTTAGCCCAGCTTCAACAAAGCTTAGTTGTAATACCAACGGTAGGAAGAAAACTGTCATAAGTTTCATCATTTTTGAAGAAGGCTTGGTGGTCAATGATATTTCAAAGTTTAACTCAAGATTGACCTATAAATCCAGTTTCTCGTTGTCCTTCAGTTTAAATTCACCAAAACATGATTAAGGAAATAGCTACTTTTTGATTTAATTCTCTTGAGTAAATTTTTTGTTTTCTTTTGATAGACCGCTCTATATTCTGACAACCTAAACAAAGCTTTGCTTTTCTTAACAGTCTTCAAAGTTATCTTAGTACACATATTATCTAAACCATCACGAGGGTGCCGTTTGCTTTATTTGATTTTTCTACTGACCTTTTAAAAATTTAAAAGTTAACTTTTCGTAAATTCAGAGCGTTAGAATTTTGTTTTGTCATTTATGACATTTTACCCCTTCGAATTGCCTTCACAAGGGTGGCAGCTGCCGTATGGTGCTACCCCTTAGGGTACTAACCCTGATTTTCAGAAAGTTTTGTAAAATATAATTTTAAGAATGAGAAACAAACATCAATAACAGATTTTGAATCCCTCATTCTCAAATAAAAACATTGCTTCATGCTTTTTTCACCTGGCAAAAACAACGAAAATCTGGCGGACTGTTTTACAGTCCGCCTAAGCAAAAGCATATTACCATATACTACTGGGCCACTTAATCGCGCCATCCAGTCTATAAAAAAGCTTTAAGTGGACTCCGGGCTAGAACATTAGCAAAATTCCCGTTCTGATTTGTAGGGCGTTTATTCGAAGTAATACGGTATTTATTTTGACTTTCTAATTTGTCCCAATGGTTTATTCTTCTTGAAGCCGAATAAACAAATTAAATTCGACAATAAAATTCTAAAACTAAACGGTTCTTTTCGATAAAGGGAAGTGCGTGGCAAGGAAAAGGGGGAAAAGGTTACCATGTTTTTCTTTTTATAAAAGCATAACACCCAAATTTTTGAACCATTTGTTGTTTTAACTTTTTGAGTTTTAAGCCTAAAAATGTTCTTAACTTGCTCTAATTATTTTCACTATCGCAGATTTTTATGCTCTTATATAGTTTGTTCTTATAAAAATTGTATTTCAGAAGATTCTAAAAATAATGTTTTTCGAGACTTTTATAAAACATAATCTAAAACTTGCAATAAATTTCAAATGCTGAATTGCAGTAATTCTTTTACATATCAACTTTAAATTAAATAGATTTGAATTGACGGTTAATCTTACGTGATTACGACGTCATTAAAGGTTTTATTTTTACATAAGTGTTCCTGTTTTATATCAGACACATATTTCATATCAGGTCTGCAATGTCTGCCTATTGTTTTATTATGATTTTATAAGCAAAAAGATGTTTTTCTTTTCTTCTTTCTGACCAATCTTGCTCCACATCCGTATCAATTCAATATAAAAAAGCTTGTAAATTAAAATTGACGAGTACTGTAAGCAAACGATATCACTCTTATTTTAAAACAAAGCTTTTAAGAACATTTTAAGCTCTGATTGTCAGAAAAAGCATATCTTGACTCGTCCAAATTAAGACGTTTTAATTTGTTCTAATTATTTTGTCTTTCAATAATAGTCAGATATTATAGTTTGACATGGTGATACAAACTAAAAAAAATGTGTCGTCAGCAAAGTGGAAAATGTCAGCTTGATATTGAAAACTACTTTATATTTCTTTCAATAATAGCCGGATATTTAGAGTAAGTTTGGCGTGATGGTGCAATATGATATATGCTTAGAATGAGTCTTATACAACATTTTAAACATTTTTATATCCCTTTCGTTTTGTTTTTAACCCACTTTGAAATAGCTTGCTGACCGTAGAGTTGGGGTATGTATGTACATGTTTAAGAAAAGTTATCACAAATTTGTGAAGCCTCTGTATGTTTATAACATTTTTTAGTTTTAAGCCTAAAAATGTTCTTAACATGTTCTTATTTTCAACATATTTTTGTGAATATTTTTGTCTATTTTCGAAAGAAATCGGGTGTTTTAGAGGCTGAAAAACCCTAAAACGTTCTTAAATTTTCTAGACATTGGTGTGCTGAGACATTTAGAAGGTTCTACACCTGTGAGGACATCCGCTCTCCCGTGTGGTAGAACTCATTCTGATGCATTGGAGGGCATATCTATCTATAAGCTATTGCATCAAGGATTGTTTAGTATAGTTTTTTCAGTGTGGTGCCTACCGGCTCTTCTTTGAGTTTATTTGATTTGAATAGTATTATAATTGAGTATCTGAGTTTCTTTTGTCAAAAGAATCTGTTAGAGACTGTTGGCACATAAAAATGTACTTCGGGTGGTGCAATTTTTTGCTGACGTCATCAAAGTTTTCAATTTTTTTTTCAAAAAGTCACATTTCAGTGAGATGCATCTTTGGTTCTAATTTGGGAAAGATTGGACATGTATTTTTAATATTATAGCGATTATACGATTCATGACGTCACCAAATTCGATCAACGTATGACGTCATGATTACCATTTCTTTAATTATAGATTTTTGGGGTGATATTTCATTAGGTAACAACCTGATTCATAAATTTCAAGATATAGAGGTACTTTAGAGCCCTAAGTGGATCTCTGAATATGGGTTCTGTTGGTCGCGAAAACTTAGGGTAAACTGTTAGGTTTTTGAGACTTGCCCTAAGTCACTCGAAGACACGTGGTTCGCGCAATGTTTACATTTTACTACTTTCATGTCCCTTTAAAATGCAACTGTAGTTCTGACTCTTGTTATTATGGAATTTTGTCTAACATTTATAATTTATTTTTTAGACTAAAAAATAAAAATTCAAAGAAATTTAAAATAAAGAAAGTTACTCTATGATCAATATGTCCAGTCACGAGCGTTTACCATTTTTACCAAGTGGAGTTGACGATGTTAAACCAATTGAACTCGATCACACCTACACCTTAGGTGATGTGCCTGGATACATGCAAGAAATCATGCCTCAAGGATTTGACGCCAGTGGTACTCGTTATCTGTTCTACCAAGATCGTCATTTTGCTAAGAAGGCTAAATGTGAGTGTTGTGAGGATTTGCTTGAAAATGAGATCAAGATCTATGTCATTTCTTATAACAAGGCGTTGGAGAAAAATGTGTTGAAAATGTTCTCTCGTTCTTTAATGGATGATTCTAGACGGATGATTGAGCTTGATACAGTTAACGGAAATCTCGTTCATGCTACAATAACTTGTATATCTAAAGAGGAAAAGGAGATCCCTCTGACTATTGACTCTGACGACTCCGATGAGGATGAGGAAGATGATGATGAAACTCCTGACGAATTGCAAATCGACCTTTATTACTTCCACATAATGGAACACTTAAATGTTAAAGGTACCAAAGTTTTAGTCGAAGATCGTCAAGAACCAGATATGACTTTGAAACATGATGGTGAAGAATATACTGATGTCAAACTGAAATATAATTATCGATTTGGTGATGAGACTGTTTTACTCGTCATTGCGTATAATCGTGACGAGGACGAAAATTACAGACCTATATTTGATACTGAAATTTGTATTGATATAGTGCACACAGAGAAAGGGAAGATATGGCATTCAGAAAGAGTGAAGCTTGATCTGTCGATGACCAAAATGGAGGATCATGGAATTCCGGAAATCGAACTAACAAGGGACCGTATTTATGTTTGCGATGGTAAGCCAAGATTTGATATTTTACCAAATGTCTACGAGTTTGATTTGAAAGGAAATCTAATGTACTCCTATGAAATCGCTCCTGATAGCTTTGATGCGGCAGCTCTTCAGCGCCTGGATGACCACTCGATGTCGATCGTTTTGACGTCTTATCTTGGTGAAGTTCGTCAGTTGAAGCTGAATGAAGGCGATACTATTGTATTAAAAGATGTTGGAAAATATGTCAGCAACCTACCTGGCTTACGGAAACATCAAGAACGTGACCAATATAGTCATGATCAGCATTCGGAATTAATCGAGAAGCTTGGTAGATTATTTCTCCGCTTGAGTGGCACATTTAAAGGTATGCTTTATTTGTATCCTTATTACCTGGTATTTCGCTATTTTTTGTAAGAATTTTGAAGCTAAGATTGGCATTTAAGGAGGAAAATCCATTTTCAATGTTTGTAAGTGAAGATAAAAGCTTTTTGTTTTTGGTTATTTGGCACTTTTAAGAAATACATAGTGGTGAAATAGTTATCATTATCTTAGGAGATTATCACTGTGAAAATAATTTCAAAGAATAATTGTTCGATCAAAAGAGACAGCCCAGATCAAGATTACTGCGGTAGACTTTAAAAATATACAAAAACAAACAGAAAACAGCCTTTGTAAAGGCCAACCAAATAGATAAAGGTTATATCCTTTGACTATTTAAATTTATTTCACAGTGTGATATTTTTAAGAAGTCTGATTTTGCCATGTCTTAAGTATGTCCAAATAATTCAAATATTAACATTCTATTTATTTATTTGTAGATAGCGGTGGGATTAAATACTTAGATGTTGATAACAAACGAATTTCAAATGATATAGATGTTGGAACCCGGGAACATTGGTGTCGGCAAATTACCTTGAATCAGAATGCCGAAGAAGTAGGGCTTTTCTGGGAAACCGGTAAAGCTATCTTTGTTTATATGGAGGGCTATGAAGATAAAGTTTTGTCTTTCCATGTTCAGCGTTTAAAATATCATGGTGGTGATAATGATATAAATGCTGACAATGATAACACTGGAAGCACTTGTTCCATCTCTTGAAAGATATCACCGGATGGACAGTAATAATTTTGTCATACTTCAGATGAGAATGTATTGAATCATTTATGTACGTTCAATTGGTCATTCTACATATAAATTTTTATTCTAAACAATATTTCGACCTCCTTAAAAATCCCGGTTTTTAGTGAGGTGCTCGCTACTCGTTTCTTAGTGAGTTCCACTTTGACGATTTTCGAAAAATAGAAGCCTTTCAAGTGTTTTGACGCAAATTCGATTATTTTGCTACTGCAGGAGCTTCGAAATTTAAAAGTGACGTCAAAAAATCGAATGTTTAGAGCAAAACATTCGAAAAAGTTGCACGCGGGTGACGTCTAGTTATAGGCTAGTCACATACTGACCGTCGTCTAGATTTAGACCATGTTCACTATGTGGCGCCGTCTCACGGTACTGGATCGCCAAATGCTTCTCGCACCTTCCACATGAAATACTGTAATACCTGATAGTGTTTGCACCTACTTAAAGGTCTTATAAGTTTATCCCTATTATTTTTTAATTTGTAAACTCAAACAAAAATAATTTTATTTATCATTTTACTTTCATCTCTTCTTGTCACGTTATTAGTGGGTCTTCTAGAAAGCGTACAATGTGCAAGATAATTACGTAAATATAAATGTAAATATAATACTAACAATGAATTTATGGGTGCATGTCACTAGTCCGACACTTTCTAATCCGACAGTAAAATAGTCCGAATCTATAAAATAAATTTACAATTTAGAAATCTTTTTTTCCGACGTCAATTTTATCCGAAAACGAAAGATTTTAGAGTGTCATATGTTGAATAAGGGTTTTTCACTGAGATAATATTAATAACAGTTCATTTTGGCGGCATTATGACATAATTAGAAATAAAGGACCAATTTTTGCATGTTAAGAATTATGCTATAAGGGTTGTACATCGCAAACTTTAATTCTAGCCCCCCCCCCTCCCCGCCAAAAAAAGAAGGGTCGTAAAAACAGCTAAATCCATTTTCTTGACTTTTGAAAGCCTAATCCTAATAAGCTTCTCAAAATTTAAGAAAAGTCGGGTTTAGGGGCCCAACCTCAAAGTCGGAACTTTGGATTTTTATAAGCACGTGGTTGCTTATAAAAAATGTGCCTCATCTTTGGCGATTTATATGTTTTTTTTTACTTGATGTCGGACAAAATTGCTGTCGGGATAGATACTGACGCATTTGTCAAAACCCAACGTCGGGCATTTTTACTGTCGGATAGAAAGTGTCGGACTACTGACGACCTCCCGAATTTATAATGCTATCGTCAATAACACTTTTTTTTTTTTAATAATATAATTTTTATGAGCGTAGTAATATCAATACTATATCGCTAAGGTAGTCATAAGATAAGACTCTTAGTAAATAGAGAGACTGCAATTAGGTAATAGCTCCTTAAGTGGGCGAGTGGGCAGGCGTAAATAATCTAACAATATTTGAATAACTTCGGACAGCCGCCCTTTATAATGTCTAACATCACGTGACTATGAAGCGCCATGAGAACAATAATAAATTCATTTCGTTCGGTTAGTAAATGTATAACTGGTTAGTCATTGAAGTTTTGTTATATTTCGCAGAAAGATGTGTAATCATAAATTCCCGAGCGTAATGGACCCTCATTTTCGATTTTCGCGTAAAGAAGACTAGTTTCCTTCAAAGTTTTTTGCGAAATTTGATCTTGGAAATCTTTATTTATTTTTCTCCATGAAAGATGTGTTCTGATCATTTCTAGGGTTACTAGGCAACAAGGTTACGTCAATTTTCTCTTGATTATACCCCTGACTCGTCAGAACACATCATTATTTCTAGCTCATTAATTTTCGAAGATCTAATAGAAGAACAGATCAAAATTTCTAGCTGAAACCTACGCTCAGAGAACATCTGAAAAAAAATTCGTCTCGCAGGCTGCTTGTGAAAAGTGCTCACTTTGCATCGAACGTAATGTACAAAGTATATAATAATAGCACAATTATTTAAAATTTATTATGTATTAGTCTAAATAAAATGTTCTAATCGTCAACATGACGAGGACGTGACGATCATATTTTGTACAATTTTATCCCGGGGGGATGCCTAGGCAAAAGGAGGATACGGGTATATGTGCCGCCTTTAAGGGTCCCTCTTTTGGATCTTCTTTCTTAGGGATTGCCAATACCTATCATTGTCATCGATTATGACGTTAAAAAGTACTTTTCCCCTAATTTCTTAAAACAGCAAACTAATTATTCTAACATCTAGCTCTGAAATTTGTATCCTAAAGTCTGTTCACGATAAGTGTGCACTCTTTCTTCTTTTAACCTATAACTTTTGAAGGAATTCTTCAATCTTTATGAATTTCGTATCGTTGGAGAGATTATTGTGAGTGGAACAATTTGAAATAAAAAGTCTTTAAAAAAATTATAAAAAGGAAGATGAAAATGAAGAAGAAAAAAATGAAGATCTTGTAGAAAAGTGCTATAACTTTCTTGAAGAATTTCTTTAAAAGTTATCGCTAAAATAAAAAAGAGTGCACACTTATCGTGAATAGACTTCGCTTCTTTTGACGTAAAAACGACCATGCCCAGGGGGGGGGCACTTGATTTCGAAACGACGGTATGTGCCGCACAAAATCTGCTTTTCAAAATCGTACCCTTACAGTGCAGTTCAATATGACTGAAAAGGTACCCTTTCAGTACCGTTGCATTTTCTCTTGATTTACCCAACCCTTATAGTGCACTATATTTCTCAGCTGTAAATCTGTGTGAAAAAAGAAGCTTGGGAAATTTTCTGTTTTAAAGAAAAACTGAGAAAACTATTCTTGTCAGCTGTAATTATCAAACAATAGAAACTTTTTCAAACAAACGAGAAGTAAAAACCTTATTTTGAATTTTATTTCAAAATCCAACCCTAGTAGTGCAATCTCACAGAAACACACCCTTACAGTGAATTTTGAGATACTGAAAAACCCCACCCTTTAAGCGCCGCACATGACGTAGGCCAGATCATATGAGTGCCCCCCCCCCCCCCGGACCATGCCTAAGGCTCCCAATTTTCTGCGCAAACTTTTGTCTTTTTTGGATTGTGTTTACTGCAAAAATGGCTGTAAAAGTGAAAAAAAAACCCAAGTACTATTCATCTCCTAACTATTTTTTTATTTCATCTTTAGTCCTGACAAAAAAATATTCATTATGTTGGTTAGAATGATTTTGGGTGAATTCAAACGAAATTTTGATTTGTTGATGCGAGAGAGGATTTTTGATTGGAATTCAAATTTTCCGGTATGTGCTTTTATAAATTTAATTTACATTTCTCATTTCATTGGCTTTTTCTGATTTTTGGCAGTAAGATTGAGGGCAAGGTTTTCTAAAAAGTTGCCGTTTTTTCTTTGCCGTAAAAATTCTCTTTTGTAATTTTTAAGGAAAATAAGCATTTCTCGTGATTGGTTGGGTATTTTTTTCTGATTTTTTGCACAATGATAAAAAATGGCCATGTTTAAAATCTGATGGAGCAAAAGTGCCTAAAAATGGTTTTTTGCACGTTGTGTGAGATTCCTTCATTCAATTCCATGATTTTTTTCATAAAGTCTGAGGGAAAGGTTTCTAATGGGAAATATCTTAAAAAGCAAGTTCGAGCACAATAATTAAATTGATGATTGGAAGTACTTTGGAATGACTTTCTTGATGTTTCATTTCAGCCTTCACAGAGAAAGATGTGTGGTGTTGTCAACGATCTTTGGTATTTTTCTTGAGCATTTTCATTGGTTAAAAGAATAATAGCATTTTCATTCATTGGACTGCAAAAATTTTCCGGTATGTCAACTTTTAATTTCATTCAGTTTCTCTACCTGTAATTTTGTTCAAAGCAATTTTTACAAGATTGAACTTAAAAGCGTTAAAAATACTGATTTTAATTCACCAACCCTACTTTAAGCCCGGGGGGGGGGCACTCGATTTCTAAACGACGGCAAAAGATGCTCTCAACATCGGACCCTTCCTTAACAGTGCAAATCTTGAGCAGTGAAAAGGTACCTTACACTTATACTTCATTGGTTAAAGTAGATAATGTTTAAAAATTTCGAAAATTAAGATGAAAAATGAGCAGTTTTCCTACTGGACCAAAACTTTTTTAATTTATAAGGAAATCCGATTTTTAAAGTCAAAATAAATTCCGGAAAAAAACGACTACAGCCACTATTTAAAGAACCTTGCCCTCTGTCTTTATGCAAAAAGAAAAACAGAAAAAATTGATGAAGAAATTTCTCACATAGCCCAAAACCCCATTTTTGGGAAGTTTTTGGCCTAAATATAATACCCCAAAACTTTTTTTTCCAGAAAATCAGGCTCAATCACGACGGACGAACGGACGGACTGACATGGGTTAATTTTAAGGACCTCCGAGGTAGGTGGAAAAAGGTACGCGTTTAGGTCATTAGAACAATATTATTGTACACGTCTTTTTTTTTTTAAGAAACACACTTTTAAGAAACATGAGGCTCAGAATGCCTAAAAACTAAGAAACATCTAAGAAACATGCTGAGGCTGAGAATGAGAAAATAACATTTTTTTATTCGGTTTCTTTTAAGAACCTTCCAACCCAGCCCCCATGAGGCTGATTACACGCTTTTTCTTTTATAAGAATAACTTCTATAAGAAGAATATCAGGGTGAGATTTCGGGTTTAAAACAATAGGCCTATTGTTTAGAACAATAGAAAAATAAGAATAATGCTTACCCTCAACCAAAGTACACTATTCTTATAAAAAAAAGCGTGTATGTTAAAAAGTTTAGAAACATGTAAGAAACATTTAAGGCTCAAAAGGCTGATTTCTTAAGAAACATTGAGGCTGCTTGGTAAAACTAGTTTCTTAAAAAAAAAAAAAACGTGTATTTAATCTGATTCTTTCCAGGTTGATAATCAGCTTATTGTTACTAATTACTTAAAATATGATATTTTCCAGCCTTTCCAGTACCAATGTTATGATTGGGTCAGTTGACATGATTTTCAAAAATTCTAAAATAATGAAATGCAAACATGCGTCAAAACATCAATGCTTTTGGTTGTATCTTTGTATCGTGTGCGGTTTTCTCATGTTTAAAAAAGTTGCAGAATTTTTTTTTGGCACAATACTTACTATGTTTAATTTTTGCACCAAAGCAATCTAAAGGTTGTATGCCAGTGTGAGGTCTTATAGTTTGCAGCCCAACTCGAGCTTTTGCTTATTTCAAATCTCCTTTTGCAATCCATTTTTCTGAGAGATTTTCAAAAGTTGCACATGCGCACTGGAAAAATTATATCAGAACATTCGATGGCCAAAATGTTAAGAACAAGTTAAGAACAACATTTCAATTTTACTCTAAAATATCCAATTCCTTAGAATGGACAAAAATACTCAAAATATTGCGAAAATAAGAATATGTTAAGAACATTTTTAGGCTTTTGCCGACTCTAAGATATCGAATTTGTTTGGAAAATGGACAAAAATACTCGAAAAATGGCAAAAATAAGAATATGTTAAGAATATTTTTAGGCTTAAAAGTCAAAAGTTAAGTACATCCCAAGGCTTCAAAATTTTTGAATGTTCTTATAAAAAAAACGTGTACGCACTGGAAAATTCCTAGAATGATGATAAACAAAGTACTTCATCCTCCTTATAAACAATGAAATAAATTGACCAAAAAGGTTGGAGGTTTTATAGTCCCGCTGCTGAGGTCGAAAAAAGTGGCTAGAAAGTGATTTTCGTGACACATCTCTTAGAACTAACTTTTTTTTGTGGAAACTCGCGAATTACTATGTCCTGATTGCAAAATCGAAAAGTTTCCGCGATTTTAGCGTGCAAGTGTCGAGAAAATCGGCTTAAAAGTTGATTTTTATCGATTTAATCGATTTTAATCGATTTTCATGAATTTAACAGTTTCTAGGTCATGCGTTTTCACTTTTATGATGCATTTTGCTTGTAAATACTAATAGCCATCAAATTATTACACTAACAATAAATTTAAGCGATGAAAATACAGGAAAACGGCTAAAATCGAAAAAAATCATCGAAAAATCGATGCCAACTGAAAAACTCGAATGCGTCTGTAGACTTCAAAATTGTCTGATTTGCCTGCAATTTTGAACACTGGCCCTTGGGGAATATCGTAGACTAGTTTTCATTTTTCTGAAAATTTGGATTTTTGGGGTCTGGGGAGGAGTTTTTTGTCAAAACGAGGCTGAAACTTAGGGGCGGCCTGTAGACTTAAACAATGGTCAAATTTTGCTGAAATTTTACACACTTGGCCTTTGGGTGAATATCTACAGATATAATTTTTTTCCTATTTTTTGAAAATTTGGAAAATCGACCTAGAAAATCATATTATCGAGTTTATCGGTTTATCCTTGTGGCATAGATAGATTTCTTTACCGGTAAAGGCTTGACTAGGAATATCACGCCAAAAAATATTCCATTATATTCTCCTTGTATTTGCCGGACTTTAAAAACTTTTTCCATTAACGTGGAGTTTTTTGCGAACCACCATATGTATTGATAACAGCTGCACCAGCACTGCCCCTTTTGAGACGCTAAGCTTTCACCAGGATATCTGCCACAAACTACATCGACTCGAATACAGCCAAACTTTGATGACGGTTTTAAAGATGGTTGTAGCAAGATTTTCGAAGGTATCTGGTACATTTTTCAGCACTTGCAGCATGGCCATTGCGTCGATGACCAAACAACTTTTTTCAGGAATGGATACAGTGCAATCAACTTTTGACTTCGTCTCGATTACTTCGAGTAGCTTTGATTTCTGAGTTTTGACCATGCTCCCGTCGTACAATGACAATGGTGAAGAGAAGGGGCGTAGAGTTTCAGCATTCTTGCATATCAATATCCCGACTTTTGGCAAGCAGACAAGTTTTGCAAAAAGATCTTTGGTCGATTTGATTGCAACAATTTCGTTTTTTGTGTTCTTCACGTTCATTGTTTGGGACTGAGTACCAAAGTTTTTCAATTCGGTTTTCTTCGTCGTTCGGTAAACGTTAGCTTCCTCACTTAAAAAATTGTCTAAGTAGTCGTTGACTTCAGTCTCGCCGATTTCCCACATTTTAAGAGCAATTGAAGACGACGAGAATCACTTGGAAACGTTTTGATTACTTGGCACCTCGCTATCAGAGGATTTGCCCTCTCTTAATCATTTTGTTTGTCAATTGTACGGTCACAAAGAAACAGACGACCTTAATCGGGTTCATTTTACCATTTTCAAAAGTGGAAAGTTTTCCGAGGAATCGCTCCGACCTACTGACGATTCTCTCTTGTTGCATACTCGACGTGCTAATTATCAAGCATACATATGGAGGAGCTCTGTCACCCCAATGAGATTACCTTTGCAGTGACCACGATGGAAGGTGAGAAATAGGGGCGGAATGAAATGGTATCATACCTTTCGCCCCGATAGCATCTTACATTCATCAGCTGTGGATGTAAATCAGGTTGTTCCACAAATCGCTGTTAAAAAGATCTTTGGTCGATTTGATTGCAACAATTTCGTTTTTTGTGTTCTTCACGTTCATTGTTTGGGACTGAGTACCAAAGTTTTTCAATTCGGTTTTCTTCGTCGTTCGGTAAACGTTAGCTTCCTCACTTAAAAAATTGTCTAAGTAGTCGTTGACTTCAGTCTCGCCGATTTCCCACATTTTAAGAGCAATTGAAGACGACGAGAATCACTTGGAAACGTTTTGATTACTTGGCACCTCGCTATCAGAGGATTTGCCCTCTCTTAATCATTTTGTTTGTCAATTGTACGGTCACAAAGAAACAGACGACCTTAATCGGGTTCATTTTACCATTTTCAAAAGTGGAAAGTTTTCCGAGGAATCGCTCCGACCTACTGACGATTCTCTCTTGTTGCATACTCGACGTGCTAATTATCAAGCATACATATGGAGGAGCTCTGTCACCCCAATGAGATTACCTTCTGCAAGTGACCACGGATGGAAGGTGAGAAATAGTGGGCTGGAAATGAAATGGTATCATACCTTTCGCCCCGATAGCATCTTACACTTCATCAGCTGTGGATGTAAATCAGGTTGTTCCACAAATCGCTGTTCCTGCAAAAAAGCCTCTCTTAAATGTAGTGATTTATGCAAATGTGAGGGTTGTGAAAATGGTAATGGCGAGACTACTGTGGAAGATGACAGAGAGGAAGTAGATTACAATCTAGAAATGTGTGATAGTGGTGATGATTCAAATGATAGTGATATTGAAATAGAATCTGACAGTGACAATGATGATGCACCAGTTTCAGAGTGGGAAACGTCTTTTAAATATTTGAATTTACATATAGAAATAAGTACTTAGAAGGCACGAAAAATTAACTCCTTTCTACGACCCAATTAAGGTTTGAGCAATTTAAAAAGCATTTTTATCATAAAAGGGGCTCCCTCAGGGGCTGGCGTGAAACGTGAATGATGGACTTTTTTAGCACGTGAATACGTGAATTGAGATATCAGCGTGAACGTGAAAATAAGATTTTTCCACCGTGAATTCGTGAATCGAGATTTTTAGCGTGAACGTGAAAAGCAAATCATTGTCTAAAACACAAGGAAACTCTAAAAATCTATCTAACACCTAAATACCTAAATCTGTAAAGTTTTCTTGCTCGCTTTGCTCGCATAGTCTTGGATTAACTTATTGTCATATTGACTTAGTGAAGTCATTCAAAATAATCAAAAATTTATAACATTAAAATTCTCAAAGATATCTAAACAAATATTTTTATTTTTCGAGGGCGTATTTTTTCAATTTTTACCGAAAATTTGGCAAAATGCATCCAACGGAGTGTCTTCCCAAACAAAGAGCTCCAACGAGCGTGTCTTTTAGCCCAACAAAAGCTCTAGAGAAAAATTTTCTCCGTCAGCGTTTAATATGGTCGTCTCTCCTTAGTTACTTATATTTTACACAATGCAATCACAAAGCTACCCGCTTAACTTAGAGACTTAGAGATTTGCCCCTCAATTAATTTGCAAGGTAGGTAGTTCGAGTAGTTCTTAAACTCTTTATGCATGCAGCATCGACAATTAAAAATACTTCTATGATGATGCATCACATGAGCTTCTAAATTTGACGTTTTTTCTAGCAAAACTTTGGAACACCGAACCGGTTGTACGGCAGGTACGTCGCTCGCCGTACCAGACTTTTGCCAACAAATGGTCAGTGTTAAATAAAATCAAAGATTTTCAAAATAAATTGTGTACGACCAAACAAAGCATACTTTTCAGTAAAAAAAGACGAGAATTCCTGAATAAATTTCGCGCTCGCTTCGCTCGTGTTGTTGTTTTCCATACATTAGTGAAGTTAAGTAAATCGGACGAACAAAAACTTAACAGGTTAGTGAGTTTCAACCAATCAAATTTAGTATTTTCACTATTTTATTACATTTGTCGTCTGTCGTCGTGATTATCCTGGTATGCTTAACCTCAGTATTTTCTTCCATGAGATAGGGGTCCAATATTGGAATTTGCATCCTCTGCTTGTACTACCGCTCCACCTGAAGCTTGTGTTTATACGGCTTCTCAAACCATGATTGGAGATTAAAAAAGACTTCTTACGGGTCTGCGAGGAAGCAAATCCCACATCAAAAGCCCACCTTACGCCAGAAAGGTAGTTCTTTGAAACTTTGGTGCGGCAGATCTAACAAATTGCTTTATTAAAGCTCAAATAGCTGTAAAAGATGCCTTAAAAGGTCGACGCTATCGAGAATTAGGTCACAAAACTGCAAAAAACTTCATATTGGCGAAAATGTTT
This sequence comes from Clytia hemisphaerica, assembly GCF_902728285.1. Lineage (NCBI taxonomy): Eukaryota > Metazoa > Cnidaria > Hydrozoa > Leptothecata > Clytiidae > Clytia > Clytia hemisphaerica. The sequence continues at coordinate 454,855 of NW_027104149.1, forward strand.
GGCATAAGCCAAAGATATAAAAGAAAAATTGGCGCGTGAACGTGAACATGGTTTTTTTCGTGCGTGAATACGTGAATTGGCAAAATTTTGTGCGTGAATACGTGAATTGAGGGTCGACTGGGGGGCCTCATAAAAAGAGTTTTATTCGTGAAATAATAGGTAAAATCGATACTTTATCGATAAATTATTGATAAATTAACGATATTTCGTTTTTTTTCGATCTAGAATTTTTATTATATTATCATTTTCTTAGAGATTGATGTGGTGAATAAAAAAAAGCTGTTATAATGTATTTTGACGACCTGAAGTAGCTTTTATACGTAAAAATTGACATTACCCGATAAACTCGATAATATGATTTTCTAAGTCGATTTTCCGAATTTTCAAATAATGAAAAATTATATCTGTAGATATTCACCCAAAGGCCAAGTGTGCAAAATTTCAGCAAAATTTGACCATTGTTTAAGTCTACAGGCCGCCCCTAAGTTTCAGCCTCGTTTTGACAAAAAACTCCTCCCCAGACCCCAAAATTCCAAATTTTCAGAAAAATGAAAACTTAGATCTACAGATATTCACCCAAGGGCCAAGTGTTCAAAATTTCAGGCAAATCAGACAATTTTTAAAGTCTACAGACTCATTCGAAGTTTTTCAGTTGACATTCGATGCTTTATCGATGATTTTATCGATTTTAGCCGTTTTTCCTACATTTTCATCGCTTAAATTTATTGTTAGTGTAATAATTTGATAGCTACTAGTATTTACAAGCAAAATGCATCATAAAAGTGAAAATTCATGACCTAGAAACTGTTAAATTCATGAAAATCGATTAAAATCGATTAAATCGATAAAAGTCAACTTTTAAGCCGATTTTCTCGACACTTGCACGCTAAAATCGCGGAAACTTTTCGATTTTGCAATCAGGACATAGTAATTCGCGAGCTTCCACAAAAAAAAGTTAGTTCTAAGAGATGTGTCACGAAACGAAACGATTTTCGACCTCAGCAGCGGGACTATTATTTTTTTTTTTTCCAATAATTCAACAATTCTTTTCCAAGTAATGAAATAAACACTCCTGTCTCGCAGCAAGGTGGAACTTTTTTCCTCAGTGGGGATGAAAATTCCTATTGAAATCCCAATGGGAATAGAAATTACATTGTTCAAAGGTTGAAAAATCTAGTGGGGATGGTTTTGGAGAGCAATTTCTAAACATTTCATTTCGAGTGGGGATGAAATATATAAGTCAATTTCCCAGTGGGGCTAAAATTCCAGGCTGTTTTCCTACGGTGGACGAATGTGACACAGGGGTGTATATGAAGTCATCCTGTTTCCACTTACTATTCTGAGGGTGAAGACCTGGCTCTGTCAGATTTTTTACCTCCACTCATACCCTAAAGAACACCTCTTCGATATTTAGAACACTTCTCCTTGCGATATTTAGAACTTTGGAAAATCTTAAATTTAAGATACCTAATGATGGGTTACTTTTGGGTATAGATACCAGTTGAAATTAGGGTTTAAAGGTTTTACTTTTACATAAGTGTTCCCGTTTCATATTAGACACATATATTTCATATCTGGACAGTGTCTGCCTATTGTTATATTGCGCTAATATAAACAAAAAATGTTTTTCTTTTCCTTTTTCTGACCAATCTTGCTCCACATCCGTGTCAATCAAATGTGAAAAAGCTTGTAAATTAGAATTGACGAGTAAGGCGAGACCAATTTAATTTGTTGATCTACGGGCCCGACCGACCCTATTTTTGCTAAAATCATAAAAATAATAATATTGAATTTCCACTACAGTGTATACTTATCTGTAAGAATCAAATTTGAATAAAGCTGAAAATTAATTCAAGAAATTGAAAAATTTAGAAAATCAAGCATTCCATACACTAAGATTTTATTATGATCTTCATCGAAGATAAAAAAAGTGGATTTTTGAGCCAGATATTTTTTGGAAAACATTTTCGGTACTTTACCAACCCTGATAAATGAAAAATTTATTTTTATTTTACCGACCGACCGACCCATATTTTGCTAACGATCTGCCCGTAGAACAACAAATTAAATTGGTCTCGCCTAAGCAAACGATATCACTCTTATTTTAAACAAAATCTTTAAGCATCTTTCATACACGTATTTTTTATATAAGGAACACGTTTAAATAAGGAACTCGAGGCTGAAAATGGTCCAAAAAATAAGGAATTGTTTAGGAACTGCTCAGGCTGAGAATAAGGAAACAAGTTTTAAGGGACAGTATAAGATGGTTATCCAAACTTAGCAGCTATGTAAATAAGGAACTCGATAAGGAACTTTGAGGCTGAAATTCTCTGTAGAAATAAGAAACTCCAGGCTCAGAGCAAAGTTAAGGTTTCTTATAAAAAAAACGTGTAGTTTTATCCTGAAAGAATTCTTTTTGTCTGATTTTTTTACAGCTTGTGGGTTCCGTAGACTTTTGATTGGCTTGCCAACATTAAGAGGATCTATTTATGTCTCAAGTAGCAAGTTTTGTTTAACTTAAAAACAAATTTTCAAACACAAATATATCTTAAATAGAGAAAACCCCAGGGAAACTTTAGTGTAATGAAACTAGTAAAAAGTTGACCCAAGGAATTTTAAAGTTACGTTCACCTTAGAGAATGATTTTTCTTCACGTGTTTTATAGCGTTATGCGTAATGTTTATTTTTCTTGGCTCATAACCTATAAACAGATACTTTATCTTGCGTCATTGATCTTCGTGTATCTGATTATAGGTACTTTTAAGTTTTTCCTTTCCTTTTGTCAGTTTAAGGCGCAGCAATGATGTGTACTAGTACTTAGGCTCCAGTGACGTAGTATTTATTGCTTTTAGCAAGCGGATACTCCATGGGTTAATGAGGTCTAAGATGCGTGCCTTTGGACTTCTCTTTTTTAATTCCATTAGTATCTAGCAAATGAGAGAGGTCATAGATTCACTTAATTTTCATTTAAAACTTGCATCTAACAGAGTTCCCAATTTCGTCTATCAGGGCCCAAAACTTTCCTGTAAAAAGATTTCAGGCTTAAACATTCATTAGATGCTTTGGTACGCTTAATGTTTTATTCAGAAGTATAAAGGAATTGTCTTTGTAACAGATTAGAGGCTCGATTGCTTTAAATATGTTTATTAATTTCGGGCATTATTTATTTTGCTTCTATATAAAAAATACCTTGTCAAAAAACTCTTATAAAGAAGAACTCTTATAAAAAGCGTATATATATACCAAACTTGTTGCGTATTCGTTATGACAAACTATTCACCATAAAAATATAATCAATACTAAATTTGTCACTTCCTGTTGACTTCTAAATATAATACTTCTAATTCTAATACAGCAGTCGAGGAATTTCAATAAACAAGTTGCTATTTTGAGGTGTGGTGGTGGTTTTGGTTGTGTGTAGAACTGGTGGTCTACTTTCAATGCATTTTTTTATATAAGCGTGTATTATAACATCACTTCAAGAATCCACTTCAAGCTCTATCGAATTGCAATTGAGCTATTTATACACCCCCTGTGTAGTGTGTAAAGACCCGGTGGAGCCCCAGTCCCACTGTAAATTTGGGCAAAAATATACATAGGATGTTCTGGAGTTTTAAGCTTTGAAATGTTCTTAACATGTTCTTTTTTTCACCATTTTGTGAGCAGTTTTTGTCCATTTTCTAGAGCCTTAAAATCTTCTTAACTTGTTCTTAACATTTTTATCGAAGCCTTATGTTCTTATATTGGTTGTTCTTATAAAAAAACGTGTATTGGTAAATCTCTAAATCTAATTTGAATCTTTTCTACGTTTATTCGTGATTTGACTAGAACAACCGCGCGTAGTTTTTACAAAAATGCCGGATTGAAACTAAAATCTATCGCTAAATTAAAAAAATGCCGTCCACAAAACAAAGGAGCCATTGATACAATCCGTCGTCATGATTGCGGCGCGTTCTAGGCGCGTTCAGGATGGGAAATAATTGGTTTCACTTTTCCTTGCCTGGGAAAAGTTTAGAGATTCTACTCTAGCCCTTCGGGCTTTAAACTCAATGGGTGCGACTTTCTTCCAAGATTCTGGATAATTGCCATGGATACTTTTATTCTCGCTAAGTAGTCGTTGAATGAAATTGGGATTTGTTTTCATAGTGTATATTCATTCAATGTACATACGCGCGGTATGGACCCGTACAGTAACTCAGAAAATGCTTACGAATGACTGCATGATTGTTTTCATTCTCACCAGATTTGTTGGTTTTCAGAAGACAACTACAAAACGGCTAACAGCTGTCGATTGCAATAATGGTTGATCACCTGTATTGATTTTCGCAAAGAGCTAAATTCACGTGTGATTTCACGTCAAAATTCCCTGTTTTGTGTAGATTTTTCTAGATAATGGAGCTGTACTTGTTACCAACCTACTTGACCAACGTCATTCTATTTATAGTGATAAGGGGCGGGAAGATCTCAACCACATACATGCTACATTGTTTCAAAATGTCTGAGTAGGCAAAAATATCACTTAATTATACAGAACCAACCTTGCTTTATAAGAAGTTGGCCCTCAAGGAGCCCCTCCTCTTAGCGGTAACTCTCGTCGTGATATCACGCAATTTTTGTCTTCAACCACGATCACGCAAATCAGAAAGAAAATGGACACTCACACATCCCTTTGAAAAAGTCCAAATCATGTATAAACGCTCAAAAATCTTTCAAATCACGTATTCACGCTGCAAAAAAGTCCCTATCACGTCATCACGAAAACTGCTTGGGGAACCGTCCCCTGGACCTCCTCAAACCAAACAAATCTACTCTAATGTAAAGTTGGGAAGTAAAAGATTTTTCTAGCCTAATTGTTTTTATAAATTGGTGGTTCTAATACAAAAAAACGCGATCAGACTTAGCAGCTCTTTAGTTTTCAGTCATGATAGCTTCAACGGGTTTTCGTTCATGTTGTGATAGAATTTGGACACTTCCTGTAGACAAGGCCGGAGCAAGGTGTTGGTAGATTTAAATCGCTATCAAGATCATTATTATACCATTAGCAACCATTTAAATTAAGGTGCTACCTTTGCCAAAAAAAACAAAGGCAGAACGCGGTGCTGCGAAAAAGGACCTGGGGTCTTTGGTTCCTTTGTTTTGAGAATCAGTTCCGTGTGAAAACATTTCAAGAGCAATGTGTGTCTTGTGACTCACTTCCCTAAATTTTCCTTGCTCCTGGATATCCTGTCTCTCATAAAGAGAGAAAAAAGGTTTTGGGCGTTTTGATTCAATACAAGAACTTGAACTGTGACACCTCATCTTAAGGTTTTCGATTATATGCACAAAGGTGTGGAAATCTCCTTATAGGTACCGCACTGTGCTGGTCTGTGGGATGAGTACAAACCCAAGTTGTCAATGAAATTTCAAGTTGGTTGTCTGGAAGTATTTGCAATCATTTTTAGCGCACCCTTGAGCACCCTTAAAGGTATATTGCGCAACTTTATTCTTTTTTTCTTCTTTTTTTTGCTTATGGTGTATCTAGTGATCTCTAGACTTTGCGCATCCAATTTCATAAAATATATTGTAATTCAGATCATTGGTGATGCTTTTGATTCAAGAGCTGTCTTATTTTGTGAAATTAAACAGTAATGCTAGCAAAAGAGTAAAGTTTTTCACTTTAGCAAGATATAGTAAAAATACAAAGGGTAGAATAAATTTCGTCCGAAAAATGAAGATCCTGTCCCGTTTTTCTGTATTCAGACGATGTGGCTCATACACATTTTGTTTTATCATAAACCATTTCGGATTATCACACACGGTGCTGACAGAATAAAGCCCAGGTCTTTGGTTCCTTTGTTTCGAAAACAAGTTCCGTATGAAAATAATATTTCAACAATTGTGTCTTGTGACTCACTTCCCTGACTTTTCCTTGCTCCTGGATATCCTGTCTCTCCTAAAGAGAGAGAAAAAGGTTTTGGGCGTTTTGATTCAATACAAGAACTTGAAGCTTGAACTGTGGTACTTCATCCTAAGGTTATTCAATTATATGCACAAATGTGTGAAAATCTCCTTATAGGTACCGTACCGCTCTGTGCTGGTCTGTGGGATGAGTTGTCAATGAAATTCCAAGTTGTTTGTCTGGAAATATTTGCAATTATTTTTAGCGCACCCTTGAGCACCCTTAAAGGATTGTATTGCGCAACTATATTCATTTTTTGCTTCTGGTGTATCTCTAGACTAGATATTGTAATTCTGATCACTGCTAATGCTTTTGTTCCAAGAGCTGCTTTATTTTGTGGAATTAAATAATAATACTAGCTCAAAAAATGATTTTGAAAGCCTCCTGATTTCAATTCTACAATTATTCTTTCAATAGAATACTTTCATTGAAATTTACATCCTCTAGAAAGCAGGGTTTTTCAACTCCAACGGGCTACCTTCTAGAGGCTGTAGCCTTTAAAAAATATAATCATACAGCTGAAACTGCGGGAGGCTTTATCAACCTCTATACCAAAAATGAAAATTCTCTATTATCAAATAAAGTTTCTTTTCTTTTCTTCATATTTTTCTTCATTTTCCAAAATTTATCAGAAATTATTCGAATTATACTTAATAGTTATCACACGATACCGAGTACAATATGGGATACAATTTTCGAGTTCAGATTTTTCGTCATATCATATCAACAAACTTTTCTCTCTCCATTTGTGTCCCTTCCAATATTTTTTTTCTTTTTAGAGGAAATCAACATGTACTGGTCATTAAAAAAGATCAAAACTTTTTCATAAAACTTCATAAAGTTGTTGTGTATTTGTTGTATTAGAAACGAAGAACCTTTCTAATCATAAAATTGTACAAAATATGAGCTCTCAAATACCAAACCCCTTTTTTGAACGCGGTCTTGTATTTGTAGGATACAATATGAAATACAGCATTTAACCAGGTTTTTAACCAGTCAGATTGCTCATAATTTTCATGTTGATGATAAATAATCATATCGCACTCTGGATTACCTTTTCAACGTTATATAATTTGTTACAATTGACGTGGGGGTTAAAAAGTGACAAGCAAAAGAAGAAATAGTACATGGAAGTGAAAGTGAAAAATGGAAATCTTTTATGCTTGAGATTGATTCTAACATTTTGCAAAAATCGAACGCTCATCTAAATAATCGAATAGCTATCGAATTTATTTGAAAAAGATTAGTGACAGTCTCTTTTTAATTGGGTTCGTCTACTTCAGTGTTGTGATCGTTCATGAGAGAAAGACAACCATTCAAAGTAAAGAACGCCTAGCCTAGAATGCGCCTCGAATTCCTTCTATTTATTATTTAAAATTACACAATATCGCTTGCAAGATATAAATAGTCTGACGCCTTTTCCTAGAGCTACAGCAATGTTATTTTTTGTCAACAAATATATTATTTATCTCCATGCATTGAAATGCATCTTCAATACGCATATTGGTCGCCTAGAAATTGTTACCTTTAAAGACGTCACAGAAACTATACATCGTGGTTTTTTTGCAGTCCCCCAAAAGAACGCTTGAATGCTAGCTGTTATTTGTGTGGGTAAAGTGGAGAAACTTTTAGACCTGGTTTTTGCCGGGCAAAAGGAATTGACGCTTAAAATTTTCGCCTCATATCTCGGACGATGAATTAAATATAGCGCTAATGTAACTGCCAAGGCACGGCGGTGAAACCTGGCTGCTCTCGTGCTTGGTTTACGTCATCTTTTGGTCTTTTGTTTTTTGTTCCGTGTCTCAAGTTTTTGAACTCTTTTCATCTTGGTCCAACTACACGCTTTTTTTTTATAAGAATACACTTTATAAGAATGTACATGATGAAAATGGGCAAAAAAATTAAGAATATGGTAAGAATATCACCATCATGGAATTTAAGCAACTGAACCTAAGAATGTCATTTTTTATGCATTTTGACCTGTAGATTGCCAATTTCGATCTTAATCTAAGAATACCGTAAGAATATTTTTGGATGATTTTCGCCAAAAAGTTAAGAATATCCATGATGAAATGAAAAAACACCATTCTTATAAGAAAAGAAGCGTGTACTGATTCGGATTTCCAGTATGGCGATTGCGTCGTAAGTTACCTTGCTTGTGTCTGACTTTGACGTGTTTTACTTCTCGATCGTCTTCACCGATTGACAACTTCTTGGGTTGAGTTGGTCACTTCGATTCGTCACGATAAAGGAATACTGGTCCCTTTAGCCAACGTTGATTCTTGTTAGTGGTCGATAGGTTGAGACCACGCGATGTATCATCAGCTGGATTTTTTTTCGATGGTACGTACTTCCATTGATCGATTGTGGTGTTCACGAACGAATTGAACACGGTTGCTTACGTATAGATGGAATCGTTTGACTTCGTTCAGTAAATAACTCAAAATGACTTGAGAATCGATTTCCAAATCAAGCTTGCTGTTTAGTGACAATGATACCTTGACTGATATAACTCCGGCTGTCAATTCGAGACGTGGGATAGTTGGTCGCTTTCTAGCTGGTGCTACTCTTGATTTTGCAATGACGAGCTTGCAGATGATTTCGTCTTGGCTACTTTTAAAACGAAGGTAGGATAGTTGACCGTAAGTGTCTGCAGATGCATCAGAAAAGTGATGAAGCGAAGTTGATACAACGTCTTTGGAATCCTTGGGACGAAAGCATCGGTCGATTTGAAGTTGTTCAAGCATTACGAGTTCCTTCCTCCATTTGATCCATCTTAATGATTGATCAGAGCTTAACGGTTCATCCCATCCACATTGTTCGGAACAGATGAGTTGGAGAAGTTTTTTGCCTTCGAGAAGATATGGTGATGCAAGTCCAAATGGATCGTAAACAGAGCTGATGGACGATAACAACCGTCTTCGTGTCAGTGGTTTCTCTTTGGTTGAAAGCTGGTAGGTGGAACCTAGCGTGGTTTTCACATAAAGGTTAAAGTAAAACCCATCGCTAGATTGCGAAAAAATTACAGCTTAAAAACAAAAAAAGGGTTAAATTCAATCCATCATTTCGAATACGGCACAAATCTTAAGGTTTCATTTTTTGTTGCTCGAGAATAGTTGAAGTTTCCTCTCTAGCCCCTTCAGTGATTTAAACTCAATGCTTCAGTCTGACAAAAGAGATTCATGTGTAGAATTACGGTTACTTTATCAGTAGTATCCATTCCGAATCCGTAAAAAGGTTATCTGGCACCCAGATGCAGAAGTTGTCATCCGACACGCTAAAGCTCTGACATTTGAGAAAATTTTCAACATTTGGAAGGGTTTTGTAGCGGGATGCCTGGTTATCCAGTCCTCGTTTTCGAAGATTGGTGGGTTCAACTGAAACATTTTCAGCTTTACGCGCAAGGGTAGTTGAACCCAACTGGGTATGTGGCACATCAAAGGCCGAATATCATTCACCTCCGATGGAAAATTGGCCCGCTCCTTTAGAGCTTTAGCGTGGGTGGCCGCCAATCCACCATCGGAATATCAGATAAGTAAAAAGGCGTCTCTAACTTTTAATGTCTGTCTACTATAGATAGAAAAAATGACGGGTTTTTCTTTGCTTCCTGATTTAAGTCCTGTTCATAAAAACGAACATTAACCTTAACGACCTGTCATTGTATTACAAAAGGTATTTGCGCCTTAAGTCGTCGCTAAAGAATTTATAAAATCTAAATTGAGTAACATCCGACTGAACACTCATATAGAAATTGAACATATATTTTTGAATAAGCGTTTTGCGTGAAATTGGAGCGCAGAAACAAAAATAACAGTTTTTCTTTCATCAAAAGATTTCTATTGTTTTTACTGTTCTCACTTATCGGTATTGCGTTCGATGGTATAACACTGAGTGTAAACGAGGCACTGGAATGACACGGTATTTTTTATTGGACATTTTGACGAAGGTTTTCTTTTTCTAATTCCAGACTCTCCAGACGATCAATGGAGTAAAGTAATATTTGAAAAAAAAATATTGCAATTTCCTATTATTTTTAAGTGGTATTCGCACACTTTGTTGTTTTTAAAAGTACTATTTGTACGAAAGTGTTGTTCTGTTATATTTGACAACTGTGTGAGTACAGGAATGGACGTAAAATTTTTAAAACGTAGAATTTATTTTTGTTATCAATCATTTTTTTCTTTAAATTCGCAGATGCTATAAATTTTAAAGAAATTATTTTTTGAAATAATTCACGAACGAAACAATTGGCATTGTTGATTATCACAAAACAAAAGACTATTGTTTTCTTGACACTCAGATTCGATTCTTTAAAGAGACTATTCATTTTATTGAAATCATGCATTGTTGTAATATGTTATCGTTTGTTTTGCTAATTGTTATGGTTAGTAACTGCTGGTCAATACCAATACAGTCTTTCAGTAAGAAGACACATTCAACTTTAAAGTATCCGAAGGAATCTATAGTAAGTAATAGCCAATTCATTCTCGCTTGATTCTGACCTGACGATTGGTAGTGTAAGGGTGTCAATTACAGACTTGCACTGCAATGGGCTGAGTAGTTCAGTACTAATGTGAGAATAAAAGTCTTTCACCAGATCCACCGAGAACTATCACAAAATCATACTTTACAGCCAGAAAACTACTCGCGGTGCGGTAAAATGATTCAAGAAGATATTTTCTCGTTGTTTTCTACGATTTTTTGTTTTTGGTTAAGAATTTTTGGCTTAAAAGGAATACATCTTTATTGCAAATTCGCAATGCTTTAATTGGAATTATTTCATCAAAGGGCATCAGACTGGAAAAAAAATCGCTGTTTTATGTATAGTGTTTTTGCTTTGTCATAAGACCCGCCAAATGGTCAAACGAGATAAATGTGCTCAACTCAAGTCCTCCCACTAACATAAAATATTAACCTTCGTTCAAAATCTACACTTTTTTACTGTGGAGTTGTAAATTGATCTACGTAACCTCTCGTTACCTTTGCTTGCCTTCAATTTTTCTTTTTTCGCTTAACCAATTTTGATGTGACTGATATCCTCATTTTCTGAAGGTCTAAGCCACTTAATTGTCTTTCGTCATTAGCTAATCAATGTTTACTTATTCTTACGTAATCAAGAAAATGTCTGTTGGATTGATTACTAAGATGTTAAATCTCTATCATTTAGTGACAAATAGTATCATCATAAAACTATGAGTGAAATCAATGATGTCTGTATGTGATTTCTAATTAGTGTCATTTTGTTTCAAATGACACTTTGATCTAATGATAAATTTTGCCAGTATAAAGCTCTGAAACTTTGCATTTTTGTTTCAATTTTATGACTTCTTTGGGATTGCAATTGCAATGAAGAAATCTATTTTTCGATTCTAAATTTTGAAATTCTATGCATATTTAGAGCGTTTTTTTCATGGGTCCCGTTAAACTTATTGAGGGGTTCAAAACTTGGGAAAGCATTTTAAGGATTACATCAATTTTGCAAACTTTTTCGACATTAAATATCACAAAAACATCGATTTTAATTGGCGGTTAATTATATTTCAAGTTTTGCGCGTTCACTATTAGCTTCATTGACTCTAATATAAGAATCATTCAAATTTTCTTTCAATGATTGAGGGTCCTAAACAGTGTTGAAATCACTTTTTTTTTTCAAAATAAAATTATTTTTATGTATCATTTTACATATTATAGAATGGCTGGGGGCGGAGCCCCAAGGATTGAAACTCGATCTTAAGAAAATAATACTCGAAATAAATGACATTTTGTGAATTCAATTCCTAAAAAGTTGCTAATAAGTTGCTAATTTTCAAAATGGTAGTAGACTTTTGTTATATGCTGCAATTAATTGATATTAATTAATGATTAATTGGTTTTTATTGAGAATAAGTGTTAGATCAACTTATACTCATATCTTCATGCTGATAAATATTTTTCTGATAGTATTTGGTGAATAAGGGTTTTTGTGAACCTTTTTGATTCAATTTTTTGTAACCTTTAATTATGTTTATGTTCGCTTTTTGGTTCATATTTCGGTCTCTGTCATAGATACCAACCATATGAATATGTGGTGCCATTCAACTGGAATAGGGATATTAATGTTAACCTCAATAACGGAAATCAATTGACGTATTAAAAATTACCACTCCGCCTAATTCCGGTCTAAAAGACTCAAGATGGGGCGTTATTCTCTAATAAATGAGATGCTTAGTGTCAGTAACCAGACATTCGTCCCAGTCCCTTTCCTGTCAAATTGTCAAGTACTAAAATTGCTAGACTATTTGCTTTCTCAACCATATAAGTATTTATTCAAAAAACAAAAAAAAATTTTTGTGTAACTTTTGCGCGTATGGATTTCAGCGATTTGCAAGAAAAATAATAATTTCCATTGAAGGCTGTCCAAAAATAATGTATTTCGTGTGGTTGGTGGTCTCTCATATTTTGTAAAAGTATTTCTTTGTGAATTTTAGCAGGCAATAAAGTATGATTGTGATGTCATGAAACCTGCTAGTTCTCGTTTTGAAAATAGTCTGAGCATGGATAAACCACACCGCCAGTCTGCCTTTTTTTAACATAGATTTCTTTGACACCTAACTTCCAATTTGTACCCGAGGGGAGGAGGTATATAGGCAAAAATGTGTGCTGGGTATGTGCGGACGGAAAGGGTCGGTTTTTTCACCTTTCAAAGTCTCTTTAAGGGAAGCAAAAATCAGAAGTTTGTAAAAAGGTCTCTCTAAGGGTAAGAAATTTTTATCAAAAATCAGTCTCTGTAAGGGTCGGCTTACGGAGGTCCCGTATGGACATACCCCTCATCCGTAAACCCTAGTACCCCCCCCCCCCCCCGAAGCTCGAAACCGACCTTATTGAAAGCGAGTGGTTGCAATTTCAAGGAGCGATTTTGTTTACTAGAAATCACAATCTGAAAGGTTCTCAAGAAAACAATACGTCAAGCCCCGTCAAGTCCTTGAAGTATTGTTTGGTCACTGTTTTGCAAAAGAAAATGCAATGATATGTCGACCATTTTAAGTAGGTGTACTTGAGAGCTTTCATTGCAAGCGTAGGACACAGAAGTTGAAATTGCAAGAAATTGTTTTCGTATAAGCATTTGTATTGAATCTTGAAAGTTATGATACGACCTATTAGACTCTCAAAACTCACATGTTCGGTGAAAATCTGTAACGGGGATACTAGTTCAGAGCGTAATTGTACAATTAGAATGTTTGTTTGCCATTATGAGTCTTATTCGAGGAAATTGGCATATACTACTTTTGAATAACTTCAAAAGATTCTAATAACAAAAAATTTAGGCACTTGTGGTTTCGCTCGTAAAAAAGTTGTCTGTGTATTTTTTCGAAATAGCATGAAAAAGCAGAAAATAAATCGGCGAAATTTTTGTTACCCAAAATACGGATTAACTTTTTATGTGATTTGGTGTCTTTTTTATGTTCGATTCGCTGCCTCATTCACACATTTGTCACACCTTCTTTCGGCAGTGTTTCAAGATTCCTAATATAGATTTCACGCTTACTAAATATGTAGATTTTTATAGGGCCATAAATCACCCGTTTATTTTGAGACGATATCCCTGAAATAGTCTATTGCTAAGGGATTATGTAATTTAAAACCAAGGGAAGCATTTGTTTCTTTTAAACGATCGATCTTACCATGAATTATTTTTAGTTGACTTCGTCAAAAGTCACTTTAAAAACTCATCATTAACTTAACGAGAGGAGTGGCGGAATTCGACGGATTTTCGGAAGTTAGGTCCCCTCTTGTAGAATTGGGTAGTCTAAATCCCGAAAATAGCAACAATATACCTGAGCAATAGTAATAGACCTCAAAATTACCCAATAAGTAATAGTTATCCTATAATGTACAAGTAAAAGTGTAATAATTGACTTATCGTCAACTTGAAAAATATCAACAAACTTTTCTTTCTCCATTTGTGTCTCTTCTTCTTTGTTTTGTTTTTCTCTTCCAATATTTTTCTTTTATTTTTTATTTTGATGAAATCAACATCAAAACATTCGAAAAAAGAATCGAACGGTCATCAAAAAGATTAAAACATTTTTTTCATAAACTCTTTTGATAAGTTGTTGTGTATTGGAAATGAAGTGGGAACCTTTCTAATTATAAAATTGTACAAAATATGACCTCTCGCTTACCAGACCCCTTTTTTGGGGTCAATCTGGAGTTTTTACAAGGTTTTTGATGATTCGGTTGGTCGTTGAATCTTGAGACAAAGGATTTTATTGTTTTTTATAAAGAACGGGTCATCTCTATTATTTCAAATGACCAATTAGTGAAGTATCTTATAAAAACTCCAGCTCATCCCCTTTTTTGAACGCGGTCTTTGAAATTGTACGGTATACAATATGAAATACCGCATTTGTGTACGCGTTTTTAGCCAATAGGATTGCTCATATTTTTCATGTTGATGATAATAGTAAAATATTCCGAAATTTTTGCTGAAAATTTTGAATTTCAAAGAAATATTCAATGGAGAAACTTGGTTTTTCATTTAAAATTTAGACAATGGGAACTAGGGAAAATTGAGAAAACACTAGAATCAAATATCTCCTGAAACCTCCCACCATCTATTCAAGGAAAAACAGCCTTGTTGAAATTGAATGTCTTTTTTAAAGATATTTCGCCTAACTTTACTTTGTAGGACTATCTGCAACGTTATGGTTACATAGACAAGGCAACAGTTGCAGCACAAACCATCAATATTAACGATGTCGATAAATTCAAATCAATGCTCAAATTTCAAAACAAGATGCAAATACAAGCAACAGGAACATACAACGATCAAACCCGTTGTTTTATGACGAAACCCCGATGTGGTGAAAAAGACATCATCGTTGATGGGGCGAACAAAATTGACAGTGATTTCTATCTGAGGAAAGAGAACTTGACTTACTTCGTAGACACCTGGTCCCCTCTGATGAATTGGCGACAACAAAATTATACCATTATAGCAGCCTTCTATTCACTGCGAAAAAATATTACCTCAAGAATTCATCTAGATTGGAAAAGATCACTTCCTGATATCCAAATACGATTTGTAAAAGGTATATAGAAATATGATATTCTTCTGGCTTAATGGTTTATTAATCATTGGCAACTTTTTACACCTCTGGAGGATACAGTTTACAAGGTCTTAAATATCATAACAATGTAATCATTTCTGTCACTGAACCTGTTAAACCTTTACATACATGAACGAAAGAAGTTAGGCCGGGAATCCTTATTCTCCTCGATTCAATTTTACAGATAACATTAAATCAAGCAATCCACAAAAGACTTGGCTTCGACTGGTCAAAAAATCAAAATCAATTTATATGTATATCAGCTCTAACGAAACTTCCAGTGAATACAGACTCTTTCAAGCTTTAAAGCATGGTTTCGGACATATTTTGGGAATGGATCATCAACCGGACAGTTTCATGTCACCAGTCATGAAACACGAACAACAGGATATCAAAAATTGTCGGAATGGTTTCACGAATCATTTCGTCCCTCCTGTCAAACCAATCAGTGAGTATTTACACCATATCTGTCTGATTGCCCTCCTTGTGTCTGTCCATCTATATGTCTTTTCTATGTGTGTTCATTAATCTTTCGGTCGGGCTGAAAACTGCTTTGAATGAAATTTGATCATTGAAATCAGTTCACTTCCGAAAATGACCAACTACCATAAACTTTTTGTTTCAGAGAGTGCTAGTTTTCTTTTGAATGAAATTCGCTGTGCTATAAAGTGCACTATAGAGAGCTCAAAAAGAATAAAGGCCGGAAATAAAGGAGATATGTTACTGTATTGAGGCCAAGGGTGCTTGACTTAACTTTTAGTTTTTAAGATTTGAAAAGACTCACTTGAGTGCTTCAACTTGAGACTAATTTACGTTTGTAGTTAATCCCACTTCAACTTTAAGAGCTCTCTTATTAATCCTGCAATAACGTGAATTTTGTTTATGGAACTTCTAGAAGCATATACTTTTGTTCAAGTCCAACATCCTAAAATAAAGGTTTTGCTCGCATAAATGTAAACATCGAGACTCCATTTTCTGTCAAATTCTTGTTGTGCTTTCGTAAACAAGGTTGAAACCAACGACTCTCAACCTATTGTGCTAGTTTTTAAGTGAACATTTGGTGTTTTGTACTTAATTAGTCCTATAATAAGAAATTTAATTTTTCTGACGTAGATATTTTTTTGGCATATAAATTTCAAAAGACAAGTAATACTCGTTTAAGTTGTTCTCTTGTTTACGGAAACCTAAGACTGTTGTACTTTTTCAAGTCTGTACTTATTCCAAATTTCCTGTCTCAAAAAGATCCTGTCTACATACCTGTATGCCAAAGAAAATCAATCGAAAGACAGATGAATAATGTTTATTCAAAATCCGTTTTCCTAAGAACTGCAAGAAAAACTCGATCTTTTTGTTATACTTTAGACCAATTTTAAAATGACATTGTTCCTAATAACTCGACACCTTTTATCTATGAAATCGTTACTTATGGTAAATTCCCGAAAAGCCTTGCCGGTTTGGTTTAGGCAGTATCAACACAACTGCATATGTTAGGGGCTGCCATATGAACATCGTATTGAAGTATCATTCCTGTCTTTTAGCTTGGCTTAGATTAGTTTTCCGCTTTAGAATTTGTATAATCTAACCACGTGGCAATCCTCCACCGATATCCATGTGATTTTTTTCCTGCACGCGATGCTAACTCCTGTTTAGTCAAGTTGCAAGCTCATTAGATCACTTTCTTTGATTGACAATACTTCATCACCTTATTATTTTCAAGTACCTATCGAAACTATATTGGCCCAAAAATGACAACCGTTAAACAGTACTCAATAACCCAGACGACAAGATATAATATCAAAAGTATCTGTCCACCCAACACAGTATCGTTGCATATGGAATTATTTCTAAGTTTGTGTTAGAGGATTTACCCTACCCCACAGTCCTGGTGGAATTTTCTTTCCGGATAAAAATTTCTATCAAAATCCCAATGGCGATTGGGAATCTATTGTCTCCAATTCCAAAACGCCAGTAAGGATGGTTTTAGAGCAAAAATTCTACCGCTTAATGTCAAATGGGAGGTGTTATGTCAGGTTATTTTTTCCAACGGGAACGGTTTCTTAACTAATTTTTGCAGTGCGACTGGGTCCTGGGTTCACCAGATCTGTGACACAGGTGTGTTCTTATATTGTCTGTGCGAACGTTGACTGAATTGACCAAGATAATTATAATACTATTCCTAAGCCAAACTAAACCATACTTGTTCCAAATCTTAAATCTTAAAATATTCGAGTTATGAAACCTAGTTGGTAATTAACATCCTGTCAATTAAACATTAAGATATAAACTCTAATTTAGAAGGCCAACTTTCTGCCCCTGCCCAATCTAATTGTTGGAGTAGGCAAAAAGTAGGTAGAGGGTCCGTAAGTAAAATCTTTGCTTGGAAAAGTTTGAAGGAAAACATTGCATTAACTTTAGACAACCAATCTTTTGCCCACATTAATATAAAATTATAATAGGCAGAACCAGAGCCCCCCCGGGGGGGGGGGGGTACTAGGGTTGCGAGCTGACCGGGGATGTGCTGCCGGACTTTCGATTTTACGACCCTTAGCGGGACAAATTTGACCAATTTTGACCAAATTTCGATCTTTCAGGGTGTAAAAAGTTTAAATCTCCTATTTTTCCTACCCTTAGTGGGACTGAAATTTGATCTTCTGAGACCAGAGCTTATGGATGTTAGACAAATTCAAAAACTTCTTCTTTTTCATCTTTCAGAGCCAGTATGTGGTGGTGACGATAAAATCAAAATCAAATCAGCCCACAATGAACCTAACGAACCAGACACATACTTTTTAGCCGGTGATCGGTACTGGAAAGTCACATCAAATGATTCTTACATGCAAAAACATAATCTATGTAGTCGAACGTACGAAGCTAACAGAATCGCTAAAAACATGAGATGGCAGGAACAATTTCTGGTGGATATTGATGAAGGCTTTAAACTACCTGTTGATAATTGGGATACCATTTTCTTTAAAGTGAGTTCAAATTACTACAATTAACTCTTGCTAATCAGAACTCGAACGAGAAGTCGAATGTGTTCCAATTACAAAGAGATTAGAATTACGAAGATTATTTTACGAGGGATTCCCCATGAGAGGAATATAAAACAATTCGAATAATAGAAGTTCAGATTAGCAAGAGTGAACCATATCTTTGTTTTTTAATCGCAGTTTCGGGTGAGGGGCGTGAAATTATGGTTAGTGGCGGTAGACAAAAAGACCACCCACGGCTCTCCCCGATTCCATACTCAAGGTGTTCTACCTTCTTATTCGACTCTCTCAGTATTCGGTTTTTCCCTCCTTCCCTCCTTCCCACCCTTACGCAATGGTGCCCGCACGAGTCTCTTCTCTCACTGTCGCGGATTGTCACTTGACTTTGACGTCTAGATTTGCTTAGGGCCTCTCATGCTCCCTCCGCCTGTCTTGCCTTTTGCAAAGAGCCTCTAGTATACGCTCTCTGTTTTATGGCTTTGCCATCTCTGGTTTACACCTTCTGAATTAAGGTAGTAGTAGTAACATCTTATAGGGGACCTGTTCTAAGTAATGATACGGTCATGTGTCCTGCTCCAGCATTACCTCCGATCAATATCGAATCATTTGGTTATTATTATATTCTACCAATTTAACCTCTTGTAACCTTTCAGGGTTCAGTGTTCTGGCGCTACGAGTACGGCGCATGGGACGGACAAGCGGCTAAGAAAATCTCCGACTACTGGATTGGCATCCCAGACAACATCGATACTGCTTTCATGAGTCGTAGAATTAATAACAATGAAGATATTCTATTTTTCACCAAAGGTGACCTCATTTACAAATTTGAAATCAATTTAATCAAAGACGCTAATGGCATTGTTCAAAAATATGGTAAAGTCAAAAGTGATTACCCGAAAAAGATAACAGCGGAATTCCCAAGATTACCGAATGATTTAGACACTGCTTACACTACGTATTGTGATTTTCGAAGTTTCTTTTTTAAAGACAATCATTATTGGGAGTGGGTTGATGGTACTCCTGTTGTTAAAGGTCCTTATGAAATTCGAGATTTAGTGAATAGTTTTTGTATGTAATAAAAACTGAGAGATGGACTGATGAAAATTCTCACAATGTGGCACATATTGCGATATCTAGGATACGGTTAAGCTGTCGAACGACGCGATCGAAAGGAACCAACATGGAAGAAAATGGAATACATCTTCTAGAGTACCCTTTAAACGAGCAAAACTTTTGAGTTACAGCTGGACTGTATACTGTATCTTAAATCGTAATAAAAACGAAGAAAAATGAAAAACTTTATGAATTTTTAAAAATACAAATTTCAATTATCAACCACTGCAGAGACGATAAAACGAAGTTTGTTGCAAATTTATTGCAGTCTTTGAAGCAGTGAAAATAATAGATGTTGTTGGATGTTAAATGTTTATGATCAAAACCCTGAACTTTATTTTGTCAACATTAAAGATGCACACAGCGTCATATTTGGGATAAATGACTAGATTTGGTAAACTAACGAACAAAATTGACCTTCAAACATTACATTAACTGGTGAAAAATGCGTGTTAACTTTAAGTTTTTTAGAACTTTTTTAAACGATCAACTAACTTGACGTGGCAGCTGGAATTTTAGTAAAGTTGTTACCAAATTTTATTGACCAAGTTATCTTTATCAAGGCTGAAATAATGTTTTTATTTTGAAATAAGGATTTTTAACCCCTAGTGGGGGCCCCTTAAGTGTTCTTGAAAGGTCAATACTAAAGTTTAGGGAAAACCTAAAATCTGAAATGACTTTGAAACCTGTAAGATATTTCAGGTAAACGAGAAAATTGAGAAAAAAGTTTGAAAAATCACAAAAAATTATTTAATTTTTTTTTTGTAATATATCACAAGTTTTATAATGATAAAGTAATTTTAATTTATATTATAAAATTTTTGAAAAAATATACTTTAAGATTTTTTGAGCTGCGAATAAAAGGAATTATTTTCAAAAACGAACAAATCCATTGCGAATCTTTTTGTCCGCAATTTATTCAAGCGGAAAGAGGGGGAAGCTTATATGGCAATATGGCGACGGTTGTTCGAAGAGATGACTGTTTTCGGTATTCTCAGAAAAATGGCACTGTGACCGAATTATCATGGAAATATCAATTCGATTGCCAAAGATAAAAAGTTATAGGTTATAGTGGCATTTTGAAATTATACATGTTTTTTATAAGAACATCCAAACTTTTTCAAACGTTGAGATGTTCTTAACTTTTTAAGTTTCAAGCCTAAAAATGTTCTTAACATTTTTGCCCATTTTTCTAAGAAATAGGGTGTTTTAGAGTCTGCAAAGCCTTAAAATGTTCTTAACTTGTTCTTTTCATTTTGACCATCGAAGCTTTATGTTCTTATATAGTTTGCTCTTATAAAAAACGTGTAGGGGTACCCGGAACACCCAAGAAAACCTGAATTCATCAAAACTCTGGAAAAAACTTTTTTGCTTTCGCTCATCTTCTGCACTATTTTGAAATGAAAAAAAAAAGAAATCTTCCTTTTCAAAAGCTCCTTTCTGAATAATTCATTTCAAGCAAATCTAAATTTTAATTTGTAAACAAAGAACTGAATTACCATTTAGCATAATTAGTGAAAAAATTATAAGCCGCATTGCTACCAATGTTTCTTCAATTTTTCAAAACTGGGGAATTAACGCTGAAAACTATACTAAATATTTCAATTTGAAATGACAGGTAAAGTATGTTCCAGTAGGAGTCTGTTCATTTTTCATGAAGGTAAAAGACATACAGCCAACTCTCTCTAATTCTAATTTTTCTGTAATTCCAGCTAAAACATTGATCCCCTTAATTGGAGATTAGTTTAAAATGCTCTCTTTAATTCGAATTCTTCTCTAATTCGAAGAAAAGGTTATAATATGATATAAAATAGTTATAGTTATCTCTTTAAGATCGAATTACAGAGAGGCAACTGTAATAGACGATATCGGCTTTGCCGAATTCTCCCCGAATGATTGCCCATGATGCATTGCGCAAAAAAATTCACGGACGATAACCCTAACCCTAACAATGCATCATGGGTAATCATTCGGGGAGAATTCGGAAAGCCGATATCGTCTATTTAAAGAAATAGGACGTTGGAAAGGTAATTTTAAGCAAATATTATTTCCCTCAAGTGCAATGTATAAAAAGTGAAGACTGTCATTTGTTTGGAACAGCTTTTATTTATTACCTTTGACTAGTCCAAATACAAGAAATAGAAGATTAGACTTATTGATCTTTCTGACCATTGCCCATGCGCATAAGCCTTAAGTTTAAATTTGTGTTTCTCTTTCAAGCACAAAACTCATATAAAGGTTTCCACATACACGTTTTTATAAGAACATCCAAAGATTTTTAAACCTTCAGATGTTCTTAACATGTTCTTAATTTCACCATTTTGTGAGTATTTTGATCCATTTTCCTAAGAAATTGGGTCTGCAAAGCCTTAAAATATTCTTAACTTATTCTTAAAATTGAGGCTATCGAAGCCTTGTGTTCATATAGTTTGTTCTTATAAAAAAGAAAACTTGTATATGCCACTCGTTACAATAGGATGAAGATACAATCGACATTGATTCCATTAATTGTGGTGATTCCTTTAATGTCATGCTTCGTTTTCAAAGGTAAATATCTTGCATTCATTGAAAAACCCTGGTGTCACAGACCCGCTGGGACCCCACTGGAAAATTTGGCAGAA
Organism: Clytia hemisphaerica; assembly: GCF_902728285.1. Lineage (NCBI taxonomy): Eukaryota > Metazoa > Cnidaria > Hydrozoa > Leptothecata > Clytiidae > Clytia > Clytia hemisphaerica. Next base: position 476,606 of record NW_027104149.1, read on the forward strand.
ATTCCGTCCTGGTGGGAAAATACCCTGATATTTCAACCCCGCTGGGATATTGATTTTAGCCCATTAGAAATTCAATGTTTAAACATTGCACTCCAAAACCATCACTGGATTTTTTAACCTTGGAACAATAAAATTTCCCATTGGGATTTTGATAGGAGTTTTTGTCCCCACTAAAGAAAAAAGTTCCACCGGGGCTGTGAGACAGGGTGTATTGAAAATACGCTGAATTAAAATATGTAGTTGAGTAGCAAAGTCCAGGGTTACTAGGGTTAGTTACTAGTCCCTTACTAGTTAATAGTTACTTTTGAACCTCGGACCTCGGAAATTTTGTGAATTTTACGATCCTTATTGGGACTAATCTGACCAAATTTCTTTTCAGGAGAAAAATTGAAATTTTCCTATTTTCCCAACCCTATGTGGGTCTGAAATTTGATTTTTCCAACCCTTAGTGGGACTTTGGAAGGAAAGTCCAAAAAAGGTACCCTTAAGGGTGGCACATACCCGTACCCCCTGTATGAATTTGGGGTTGATTGAAATAATGCAATCTTAATAAGGCTTTGTTTGTAACGACTGAAAAAAGTTGAATATTTCTAAATTTAATGAAAAATCCAATTATAGGACTTATATTTGCACAAATTTGGAAAAATTGAGGAAAATTTGATTGATAAATTAATTTGAAAATTGAAATACGGAGAAATTGGTTAGTTGAAAAATCAAACTTAGGAAAAATTGAAAATTATACTACCTACTTGAAATTTGGCTAAGATGACAAATTAAACTTAAAAATAGCTTAGAAAATTGCATGAAAAATGAAATTGTGCATACCAGATAGACTAGGGTAAATGTTGTTTAAAGCATTCATTGATCTTGACAATGTACGAAATCAAAATCAAAGTAAACCAAAAAATTTGTAAATCAAATTCATCTCTCAAAGTTGTTTCAACGCTCTCTTGTTAACGACAATGTTTATTCTAATTAAAAATTTGAGTGAGTGACGAGAGAAAATGCTGAGGTGCATATACTCGAGTGACTTAGGGCAAGTCTCAAAAACCTAGCAGTTTACCCTAAGTTCTCTGAATCTGACTGCTATTGGTAGCGACAATAGCAGTCAGATTCAGAGATCTACTTAGGGCTCTAAAGTACCTCTATACCTTAAGGTTTCAGGGCCCGGTTGTTACGTAATTAAATATTAACCTAAAAATTAATTATTAAAGAAATTGTAATCGTGACATCATAATTTGATCGAATTTGGTGACGTCATGAATCGTATAATCGCTATAATATAAAAAATACATGTCAAATCTTTCCCAAATTTGAACCAAAGATGCATCTAACTGAAATGTAGCTTTTTGAAAAAAATTTTTTGGAAAATTTTGATGACGTCAGCAAAAAATAGCATTTTTCGATTTTTTGTATTTTTTGCTGACGTCATCAAAATCTTCACAAAATTTTTCATTGTGATCAAAGAAAAGTTCGGCACCATTAAGATGCGTCTTTGGTCCAAATTTGACAAAGATTTGACATGTGCTTATAGAGTTAGAGCTAATTTACGATTTATGACGTCATAATTTGATGACGTCACAATTCAAACTTTCTTTAATAATTAATTTTTAGGTTAATATTTAATTACGTAACACCGGGTCCTGAAACTTTAAGGTATAGGTCATCTAAAAATCCATAAGTGAACCCCTGAGAATGGGTGCTATTGGTAGCGGATTCGGGATTTGTGATTTTTTTAAATCTAGACACGCCCTAACTCACCCGAGTAGCTGAAGTAGAAACAAGTCCCTAAAGGACGCGTAAAAATAATTCTGATCATAATTACCTATTATAAAAAAACAATTATGCTTGATTTTTCTTGACATCAAGGCAGAGGAGTTCTCTCATAGGGACTAAAGGATGAATCCTTACATTCCCCGGAGCATAACTAGAAAACCTTCATCAAAATTGAAACATGATGAGTTAGTGTAAATGTCCGCAATATATTTAGTATCGGAGCGATAGATTTTTGGGACCTGGTCTGGGATCTAAAGAAATTGGAAATCGATATTATAGTATTTATTGCACCCATTTCTTTTCTGTAGACTACGAGGACGATTACCCATTGAATGTGATTACAGTATGGGGACAGAATTACGCGTCCAAGAAGATTGGTGTTCGAGAACCAGAGCTTGAAACACTGTGCACCAATTCCCCCTATGACGTCATCATTATTGGATATGTCACCAGATTTTTTGATACTATTAATTCACATAGTAAGAAATAAATTTTTATTGACATAACCCTCTAAACAGAAAGGTTTCTTTTTGTAAAGATCTGTGATTCAGACAATTTTTTGGTTTTTCGAAAAAGGAAATTATCATTCATTTCTGAGCACCAGAAAACCAATTTAGGTAGAAATCGAATTTTTTTTCCGTCTGCACAAAATAGTTACGCCTCATTTGGCACTGTATTTTTTATACCCTGAGTATCAGAGGTTAAGTTTTCAAAGAAAATAGTAACCTCTGAAGACAAATAATAGAAATTTTATCGCGCATGTGTCAATCTAATCACTGTAGAAAAAATCAAAGATGAAGAGCAAATATTACCATATTAATGTCTAGCAGACTGTATCAGTATGCGGTTTACTATTTACGAATTCCCCAGAAACCTCCAAGTGTAGTTGAAATGAGTTTATTTCGAAAGAAATCTTTTACATGATCCCCAAATGTATAACAGTAATTACTAAACTTTTAATTATGGAAATGTCACTCATTGAATCGAAATAATAGACAGACTTTATGTTATGATTCTCTATCACTGACTCTTTTTACAAAGCATTGATGACTTTTTGTAAGTTGTGTTTTCAACGACGGGAATAAAAATATCGACTATGACGCTCATCCAAGATCTTGGATGGTCGTCATGGTTACTTTTGTCTTCGTTGATTGTGCGATGAATAGAATCTCGATTCGTCGGCACAGCGTAAATATATGATTTTGAGCTGTGCTTTTCACGGTATATTTTTTACTTTGCAAATGATAGCGGACCCTCCTCCATTTTTTCTTGTTCATGTTATTATTTCCTTCTTTCTCTCTCTCTTGTCTATCACAGCTCAATACCCAGGAATGGACTTTTCAATTCACTGTAAATAAATTTTGGTTTTAAAAATGAAAATAAGTAATTTGCGACCTTTGGCACTATATTTCTGACCCCTCCACAGCCGAGGGCCCTGTTGATATTTTTCTTTCTATCACTTCTTTATTCTTTCTCTATTCTTTCTCTCTCTCTTGTCTATCACAGCTCAATACCCAGGGATGGACTTTTCAATTCACTGTAAATAAATTTTGGTTTTAAAAATGAAAATAAGTAATTTGCGGCCTTTGGCACTATATTTCTGACCCCTCCACAGCCGAGGGCCCTGTTGATATTTTTCTTTCTATCACTTCTTTATTCTTTCTCTATTCTTTCTCTCTCTCTTGTCTATCACAGCTCAATACCCAGGGATGGACTTTTCAATTCACTGTAAATAAATTTTGGTTTTAAAATGAAAATAAGTAATTTGCGGCCTTTGGCACTATATTTCTGACCCCTCCACAGCCGAGGGCCCTGTTGATATTTTTCTTTCTATCACTTCTTTATTCTTTCTCTATTCTTTCTCTCTCTCTTGTCTATCACAGCTCAATACCCAGGGATGGACTTTTCAATTCACTGTAAATAAATTTTGGTTTTAAAAATGAAAATAAGTAATTTGCGGCCTTTGGCACTATATTTCTGACCCCTCCACAGCCGAGGGCCCTGTTGATATTTTTCTTTCTATCACTTCTTTATTCTTTCTCTATTCTTTCTCTCTCTCTTTTCCATCACAGCTCAATACCCAGGGATGGACTTTTCAATTCACTGTAAATAAATTTTGGTTTTAAAAATGAAAATAAGTAATTTGCGGCCTTTGGCACTATATTTCTGACCCCTCCACAGCCGAGGGCCCTGTTGATATTTTTCTTTCTATCACTTCTTTATTCTTTCTCTATTCTTTCTCTCTCTCTTGTCTATCACAGCTCAATACCCAGGGATGGACTTTTCAATTCACTGTAAATAAATTTTGGTTTTAAAAATGAAAATAAGTAATTTGCGGCCTTTGGCACTATATTTCTGACCCCTCCACAGCCGAGGGCCCTGTTGATATTTTTCTTTCTATCACTTCTTTATTCTTTCTCTATTCTTTCTCTCTCTCTTGTCTATCACAGCTCAATACCCAGGGATGGACTTTTCAATTCACTGTGATACCTCTAACACAATGAATGGTATACAATGTCCTGACATTCAAAATGCTATTGAAACATGTCACCGAAACAGAAAGAAAGTCATTCTTGGAATTGGTGGTGCAAACGCTTTAGAGGAGTTTACAACCTTCACTGATGGTATTCAGGCTAAACGATTCGCATCGAATGTTTGGAATTTATTTCTTGGTGGACAAACAGACGCATCCATTCGACCATTTGGAAAGTAAGTCATTGCTGACATTGTCTCTTATACTAAGCAGCTATTGGTCAATTTTTGAAATATGAAGCGTCCGTGGAAGTTATATATTCGAAAATATTGGACAGCAAAGAAGCCAATGAAATGTCGGTATTTACGCGCGTCGGATAATAAACCCTCTTATGTACCAATATCTCTGTGACCCAGTGAGAGTTGTGTGCACCTAAATATGAGCTAAATGTCGATCAATATTCTCTTGTGTTTTATTGAGTGTATGTGGCTTAATTTTGGTGTGGTATTCTGCTGTGGTTTTCTGACGGGGAAGAAATTTTATGATAATTCATCATTGATCAGTTTACCAGTGGGCCCTCTACTCATTGCGGGTCTATTGGTTGTAAAACATTTGCCACATATGAACTTTGTCCCACATAAAATGCCCTAGCCCGGAAAAACATCCGAACCTTTTAAAATTTTCCACCCGAGGCTTGAACTGGAAAACCCTGGGTTGTTTAGTATTGACCATCATTAATTCATCGTTTCTTTCAATTTCTATTTTAGCGAAGTGCTAGACGGTATCAACATCGAACTTGGTCACGGACAGTCGCAATATATGAACGTTTTTATGCAACGTCTCCACGAATTTCGTACAGCACAAGCGCAAGTTCAAGACACTTTAATCACTTTCTCGTCAAAATGCAGTTACCCGGATGCATATCTTGGTCCTGATCCTGGAAAACCTTTAAGTGATGCTTTAGCTACTGAACTTATCGACCAGGTGAAATTTCTTTTTATCAATATTAATAATATTCCAATTTTTGTCTCCGCTGAAAGTAATCAAATAAACAAATCCTTACTGCAAAATATTATGTTCTTTTTCTTATTCCCACTGAATTTTCTGACTTGGAATTCGAATCCCGAACCATAAAAACAAGAGAATCAATCCACACTGAGTTTCAGTCCGTTATTTTTACCAAACTGACTAAATTAATCTTACCGGATCTGTGAGAAAGAATCCAGTATACGCAAAAATATGTCTAACTTGTACTCCGATTTCTAGATTTATGTCCACTTTACCCAATCAGCGTGTTGTGTTATTGGAAGCCCTGGGTTCACAGCATCCATGCAGAAATGGAACATGTTGTCAGCAAAGACTAAAACAGATTTAGCCCTGGGTTTTGCATCTAGTAGATATGCGGTTGAAAACAAAAATTGCTTTAATTCTGGCAACCGAGTTGCAGAAGCAATTAAGGTAATCGATGATTCTAGCTGTTCTCTTTTCATATGATTTATTGAATAGGCCATTATTCACAGTCTAAATGAATCATAGGTAATCAGGACTGGTTGTGCTCTATAGAAATGACTGCCGGTTGGCTAGACGCAAAAATCTTCAAAATTTTTCAAAACTTTGGACCAATAATAGTAAGATAGTAAGTCGTCATTAGCGCACAGTAGTCCTGATTACCCATTACGCTTTGTGACTGTAAAATGGTCTATATAAATGGGCTTTTCCAATAAATTTCAAGATATCGGTTTACATAAGTTGACACAACAGTTTGACAAAAGTATTCCCATACGACATTTATTTCAAAATCTGAAAAAAACGAAAGTGGTCCTTCCTACTGAGTATCGTTGTTCTAGAAGTAAACAATTTTGTAAAAACCTTTTTGATTAAAGGTTTTGAGCATATAAACGACGATGAATATATTGGATGAAATCTTTCCTAATATTTGGAACTAATAAGAAATAGACCCTTAGTAAGACTGAATTTCACAAGAAAGTGCATTTTTTGTATGATTATGATATTCTCTATAATTATCATTACAAACAGCCTTGGCAGCAACGAAACCCTTACTTAAACGGTGTGGAAATCATTGATAATTCATTCGATATCCACAACAGACGAAGATATACATTCACTCAAAGCATTAAGACATATTACAGAGCACCTGAACCACAGCCGCTTCCGGAAATCCGCCCAACACCACCTATACAAATACAACAACCACCACAACCTGCACTTCCGTCTACCCCTTATCAGCAACAGTCTCCAACCTACCAGCAGCATGCTCCCGTCTACCAGCAACAGATGCCTACCTATCAGCAGCCAGCTCCAATCTACCAACAGCCTGCTCCAGTCATTCAACCAATAGTGAGCATCCCAGTGACCCCTATACCTCCAACAGATCCCCCTGAGGAGGAGGAAGAAGTAGTGGAGGAAGAGCCTCCTATCGACCCGCGACCTGACCTTGTTGCTACCACTCTACCACCTGAAGTTGTACAACCGGAGCCTGATACTGAAACCGTTGATACAGAAGTGATTGATCATAAATTACCTTCACCCATTGCAAATGAAACAGACAATTTGGTCATAGGTAACTGAATGTGATGAGTAGAATTTTGCTTTAGAGGAGTGACAGTTTGAAAAAAAGTCAAGGAACCTAAATCGTTTTTTGGTTGATGAGAAGATTAGCCCCAGATCTTTCTGGGTTTTTCTCCTGTATAAGGCGGTTCTGAGAAATTGACGTCACTTTTAGTTAAGTTATTGCAGAACAGTTTGCTAAAAAATTCAAGTGCTGGACTTATATAGGCTACTTCTTATTAGAGTTACAACATTGAGAATATATGGTAGTTTTATGTTCATTTTTTAGATAGTTCAACTGAAGGAAAGATTGGTCATGAAGAAGGACAGGAAGAAACAGTTGACGAAAAAATCGAAAAGGAGCATGAAGAGGTAGAGAAAGAGCATGAGAGAATTGAAGAAGAACATCTTGAAAAAGAGGAAGAAGATCCCGTTGTTCTGGAGCCTGTAGGTCCCGAAGAAGAGGAAGAGGTAGTGGTCTCGACCCGACCCCCTGCTACCAGGGCACCACCCCTTAACCCTGATTTAGCAGCAGGACGCATACCACCGAACTGGGATTTTGCACAAGCTGCTGAAATTCAAAAGAAGAAGAGAGCTCATTGTAAAGGCAATTTTTCTGATGGAAGATGGCAATTAAAATGTGCAACTTCACGTGTTTATCACCCGCCTCCTCCGTCCCCAGTGAATAAAAAGAAGGGTGTTAAAATCACGTTTAAGGGACCATTCAAGCCTGGATACATACCAAACACAAAGGCTCACCATAACAAACATCGTAAAAAGAAAACGAAGAAGGCAAAACATTCGACGAAATCGAAAAAACATCTCAATGCAAAACGTGTGAAACTACATAAACGTGTTCAGAAACTTAAACATAAAAAAACTCAGAGGAAGATTGAACCTAAGGAGACATTCAAACCAAGTTACATTCCTAAAACACAACAAAAAAGAAAGAAGAAACATCATCGACGACATAGAAAACAAAAGATTCGACATAATCTCCAACATGCTAAACACCATATCAAGAAATTCCGAAAACGAAAACATGACCGAAAGAACAGAAAGACTTTGAGAAAAGATGAAAAATCATCCTTCAAACCGAAATATATTCCGGTTACTAAAGAAAACAAGGAATTTTTTAGAGGACTTTGAAGTCTTTGAATACTGAAAGGTAAGGCTGGTGTGCATATTGTTTGTGACAATGCAGTTTGATGCATAATATTGTTAAAGACAATGAAATGAAGCTATAAAATAGAACAAATAAAATTTAAAATTGTCGAGGACTTATTTTGGCGAGAGAGCTAAATTTTTGAATTATATTTTATGTGAATTTGGGCTAGATTGGCGACGCCACATATACCGTTACTACATAAACGGAGCCCAGATTGTAGATATCCACAACGGTTATAACCAGTTTGAAGGAAGAACCACACAAAATCGATGAATAATTTTTTTTTCCGGTAAAAAATAATTTGAAAAATTGATCATTAAGTAAGGGTCATTTTCGTATTGTAAATAGATTTCTTTTGTAATTTGATTGCTGAAATATATACAGCCTTTAGCCTTTTATTTCATTTGCGATCTTACACAATCTTGACCAATTAAATGTTTATTCGAGATAAGTAATTCAGTATACAGCCTTACGTACTAATTGTTTCAAAATCATTATTAATGATACCCAACCAATGTCATTGTTTCAATTATCCATTCTTTTAGATAATGAACACTGGCATACACAGTGTACTCATTCTCATTGGCTCCACATGATCTTGATCCCCAACTCATTACACCTTGTAATTCCCAATGTTTGCCATCATAACAAACAAAAGGGCTTCCACTATCACCATGACAGCCACTCATTCGTGTATTTTGCAGACCGGCTGAACATAAACTATATTGACCAACTGAGAGGGGTGCGATCATCTGAAAACCAAAGTTTGAGAGTTACGCTTTCGATAGTTGAATTAGGGACGGGAACTATATTAATTTGTCTTTTTATAAAATCTTCATTACCCCTTAGGATAGAAACAATGTGTGGGTATTTTGTATTGTTTATATCAAGAATGAAGTTCTCGAATATTTTCTATCTTACCAGGACGCGTTGGAATTTTAAACTTGATTGGATCAAAATAAAGTACGTCCATTTTTCAAAATATTCCCATTTGCCTACGATTATAATTAGACACGATGAGGCACGTGGAGATAAAACGCTCTAAAAGAACAAACATTACATTAACACCCCCGTCTCATAACCCCCGTGCCACCTTTACCGACAGGAGGGGATAATATTTTCCTCAAAATTCTAGTGAGGATAGTGTCATGGTGAAGAAACTAAAGAATAATCTAGAATCTAGAAAGAAGCTACAAAAATATGAATGTGTGTAAATTATTAAAGACTTTGATTTCAAAAGAACATTTTCGTTTTACAAAAAAGAACACTCGCCCACCGGACTCCGAAAGAGCCGGTCGACGGTGTCAAAATGATTTATTGGCCACCGAGCGGTACGGCCCAGGAAGAGAAATTATGTATTAGATTTTTTGGCATTGCTGAGTTAAACCCAGAGAAGGAAAAGACTGCGGAGTTGGGAATCTCCGCAGAGTGAAATAAAACCCAAGTCGTAATAATCTGCAGTGAACGGCGCATCCAGACGTGGATATCTTATGAACTTTTTGTATATATTTATTTGGATTTTATTGTTGGTATCGTGTTTTAATATTGAGTACTTATAATGAACTAAATTCGTGTCCACTCCGTTGAGCCTTGACCCAGGAACTACAAAGGGTACCAACCCGTCTCCTTACCTTCCAGCGGTAAGTCAGGCCGATATCCGGGAAAAACTTTTAAATATAAATTTTGTTGTCATTAGCTCAGGTATGATCAGCCTTGAGCAACACGACATCTGGGGGCTCAACCGGGATAGCCTAATGGTGATAGGCAGTTATGGAGGGACACAACAAAAAAATCGCAAAAATTAAAAACTTATAAAAATTGAAGAAGACTGAAATACGAATTACCGAACAGTTACCATGAAACCGATTTGCTGTGAATTTCGAGAACACTATTTTCAAGAGAACGAAGAGATGATTGTTCAATTTGTTTTATTAAAACAAAGGCTATGTGTACTGTTGGATATGTTTGTTATTTACTTGGTTGTTTGAAGAAGCTGCTCACTCTTCTCGATGACTTGCGTGTATTTTGGCTTGTTACCCCTAATGCTTTCAGAACTTGATCGGTAGTTACTGAACTCCACGTCTATCCAAGCTTGGACTTAGCAAAACGCTTACACTCAAGCTCTGATGGACCAGGTAGTCACTCAACTCCGATCTTGCGAATCAAACAGATATCGAACAAATGTCTTGCGGATAGAAACATCGATATGCCGAATTATTGAATTTTGATCGAACACTTTCTGAATGGTTTGAGATTACTTTCTACACCGATCTTTGAAAAGGGCGTGGCTGTTTTTGGAGTCGTTATGGTTAGAAACAAGCGAAACGGGAAGTTCCCGAAAACCGAGAATTCTTGGGGAAAAGAATATGTTTCCGAAATTGACAATCATTTCGATGAATTAGCAGCTGCCTGTTGTTAGATAAGCCATGAATGCTATCCAAAGCGAGCTTGCTGAATGAAAAACAAGTTTTGCTTGAATGCCCATTCATGCATTCAATGGTACTCTTGCTTGAAGAAACTTTACGAGCCTGTTTTCAAACTTATCTGATTGTTTCTTAACAAGATCGACTCTATATTTCAATCAACCTGTTGGCATCTGTCGCTGCTAAAAATTTAATGAAAGGTTTTCACTTCAGTGACTTGTTACAGTAGTTTGGGTATGTCGGACATTCTGAACAAGATACTTGAAGGACAGAGACGTTTAAAGAGTGTCATCACAAACAGAAGTTGTAAAGACCCTTTAAACCTGTTGAAACCCTACAAGATTCCGAAGAAAAATAATACAGAAGCATCGTCGACAAGCCAAGACAAGAAAGCACAGCAGATCGAGCCAACCACCTCCCATCTCATCGCGAGGTCAGGTCGAAAAGAATTTGGCGAAGCTTCAGAGACTGCAGAAAAAGGAGGAGAGGCAGATCAAAAAACTGATGAAGCGTGTTAAGAAGCGACAGAGAAAGATCGCAGATTGTCACCGACGAATCGCGAACATCAACGATCCGAAGTAAGGTGATTATATTCATACAATCCTTGTAACTCGCTCTAACGAGCCTTCGGCTCGCTCAAGTGAGACCAAGGATCTATTGAATACATCGCGTCCTGGTCAGGTAGCACAGCCCTATCCATACAATCTTCTTAACTCACTTCTCGAGTCTTAGGCTCACCCGAGTGAGACCGAAGGTCTATTGAATACGCTGTGATCACTGATCACCTCCCAAGCGACCAAATCTTACAATCTTTAACCCTACCCACGAGAGCCTTCGAGCTCGATAGAATAGAACTGAAGATCTATAGATTTACCTTACAATCTCCCAGCTGTTCAACCGCCAATCGCTAGCTAGCGGATCGAACCAACAAAATGCTGTCTTCAACCACGGTTTATAGAAACACTTTAAAACCACGTGATTAAAAACAAACTGATCCACCGAACTGCTCCGGTACCGCATCCCGTCCCTATCCTGATGTCGACCTTACACGAAATCTTAACTAAACAATACTGGGAAATGAATAATTCACATCACAACTATTCCTTCAAAAGAATAACCGAAGAAACAAAAAATTACCTCTTCGAGAGATTTATCAACAACAATCACATCCCATTGATGTATCCTGGCGAACCACCAATTAATCGCAACCTAAATGTCGAAAGCCTCAATGAGAAACAATGCCTGGCGCTTGAACAAGAAATACTAAACGTGAAACTCGATCGACTAATGTATCCCCAGCGAAGGGGATTAATCCTGAAGCTGATAAAGCTACAGTCAGACCTTGCCCTTCTCGAGAAGAAAAATGCAGAAAAATCAAAAGCACGCAACGTAAAGCCGTTAATCAACGCGAAGAAGCCAACAACGACGGAGCAAGAGCAATCCTGGAAAACACTCATCGAGAGACTAACCAACCCTCCACTTCTCCAGTTCCCAGATTTTAAGAAGAACTTCATCCTTAACACAGACGCCTCAGAAATCGTAATTGGGTACGTTCTCAGTCAATCTGTGAATGGTGACCACCCACATCCAGTCAAGTACGGAGGGAGAGTTCTAAAAAACGCTGAACTTCGATACACAGTAACAGAGAAGAAATTGCTGGCTTTGGTCTACTCGATTCGAGATTGCAACCAATTCCTCGAAGATAAGCCTTTTAAAGTATTTACCGACCACAAACCTCTTACGTACGCACTGCAGTCCTGCGACGAGACCGGAAGAATCTCTCATTGGTCAGCCATCCTCCAAAAATACGTATTTACAATACATTACAGAAAGAGTTCAAAAAATAGTGCCGCGGACGCAATGACTAGACCACCAATCCAACAAGCTGAACAAGTCTATTCCGTGAACAGAAACCAAAGAAAAAAGAAAAAAAAAGAAAGAAAAGAAACCAAAAACTTTGAACGCTGCAGACGACCCACACATTACAACAAATCTACACCTTGGTAAATACAACCTTTAGTACCCTCGAAGGCTGGGGCGAAATCACAACCACGACAAAAACCTCAACTCGGCTGTCGGGGTACACTACAGATGCTCAGATGGAGGAAGATTCAGACCATCCGTACCTAGGTAGTTTCCGTTCGGAATTGAAAATCCGAATGGGAAAAGTACTATCTAATTGAACCGAAAGCATCTACGTGATGGAAATGGCGATTCCAGAGCAGCTGAATGATATTCTCCCCTTGGGGAAACTGAAAGTCTCGTGGTCGGACAAGCGGTTTGTGGACGCAACGACGGAACAACCGATAACGATGAAGTGCCGAACGCGAGTATGGAAGCCCGACGAGAAGAACTTAAATGACTAACGAAACACTTAAATTTTTGATTTTATATGTATTTTTTTTTGGTAACTGGTTAATTGACGTATTGATAAAGACAATCGATGGTAAAGTTTAAGCTATAATTGTTACATTCCGATGGAAAATGCCATTTGGGGTCCAAATGTTTGGGGGCCCCGGCTGTTGTCATGGTGAAGAAACTAAAGAATAATCTAGAATCTAGAAAGAAGCTACAAAAATATGAATGTGTGTAAATTATTAAAGACTTTGATTTCAAAAGAACATTTTCGTTTTACAAAAAAGAACACTCGCCCACCGGACTCCGAAAGAGCCGGTCGACGGTGTCAAAATGATTTATTGGCCACCGAGCGGTACGGCCCAGGAAGAGAAATTATGTATTAGATTTTTTGGCATTGCTGAGTTAAACCCAGAGAAGGAAAAGACTGCGGAGTTGGGAATCTCCGCAGAGTGAAATAAAACCCAAGTCGTAATAATCTGCAGTGAACGGCGCATCCAGACGTGGATATCTTATGAACTTTTTGTATATATTTATTTGGATTTTATTGTTGGTATCGTGTTTTAATATTGAGTACTTATAATGAACTAAATTCGTGTCCACTCCGTTGAGCCTTGACCCAGGAACTACAAAGGGTACCAACCCGTCTCCTTACCTTCCAGCGGTAAGTCAGGCCGATATCCGGGAAAAACTTTTAAATATAAATTTTGTTGTCATTAGCTCAGGTATGATCAGCCTTGAGCAACACGACAATAGTAACTCTATTGTACAGAGCTAAAAAATGAAATTTCAGGTTATTTTTTCCACCCGAGGCGAAGTTTTGGTCAAGTTTTCCAATTGGGAGGGGGTTCAACCGGGTCTGTGACACAGGGTGCACATTACCTCCATGTGGAATTTACACATTTCAGTGTCGATGACCACCATTTCGCCTTGTTGTAAAGTTTCACTGAAATCAAGCACACCTCGCGTCGTTGTTCCCCAACCTAAATATTAATAAGAGCATGCTGAGATGGTTACTGTCTGGACCACCATACCACTTCTTCCTGGCATGACACTTGGAGATTATGTTAATTGTTAGTGAATATATTGACTGTTTCGAATCCGATCGGTAACAGATAAGTGGATTTAGCAGATAAGATGCGGAATCTGTTCTGGGACGGAAGTGTGGAATTTAGATCCACTACCGGAGACGGAAATTCTGCTTTCTTTGTCTGGAAAAACTGAAAATAGCAAAATAACTAATATTCCGAATTTTCAACAAAGTCCTCCATTTCACAGAAATTTTCTTTGACGGAGTTTTGGTTCTCATTTTAAAGGTTCAATGGAAATAGGGGGAAATTGACGGAATCAGGTACCTCTGAAACCTCCTCAAAATTATACCTGTGGAGACACACTTTCTGCCAGATTCAGCTTTAGTATTTGGAAGACAAATTGGTTGAATGGCTTCATTGAACATTAATGGTGTCGTTAATCGCACCAAAGCGATATCATATTTAGAATGGCGTCTTGAGAATCCGGGATGTCTTAAGATTCTTGATACTTTCATCTCCACTTGGTATTCGTTTTTGACATGTAACTTATGTAAACCAGCCCTGAATGTGAAATGATCGATACAAATAGATAGATAAGACCTGTGCGGTGGATGATGTAGATAAAAGTGACAGGAAAAAACCATTTCCAAACCATCTCTTAACCGGCACGAGATCTATAACACACAGTTTTCCAACAATATCAAAAGTTTAGCCGAATAGCCAATTTTAAAGTCAAACTATTCAACTTTGAAGTGTAGTTTTACAAAGTTTCTTGTAAGTTCAAAAAGTGACTGTCCATGGAAGAGTTAGAATATCGCAAAACTTAGGCGTTAAAAGGGCCGATAAGGTTATGGTTTTAACTTTTCGTGTTTTTGCCACCCGTATGACACACGGAAAAAGGGCAGGTCTTCAAATTAATGAAACATTCTCGTATTGCTTTCTGTGCAAGGATTTTACCTCATTGTATATTTATACATCGGTATATCTTCTTCCAACATCCATGGTCCGTTAAAACAATGCGCCGCTGTCAAAATCCAATATGGCGTAAGGATGGATGCACCACACTCGGGTTCACCATTAAAGTAGAGCACGGCTTGCCACGGCCACGAATGAGGGATTGAATCTTTTCCTTCTATGAGTTTGCTTGTAGCAGAGTGGACATCGTGTCCACCAAAATATGTATGTCCACACTCTGTAATGAAAGAAAAGAGAGCATTTGTTGATAAGAACCAGTAGATTTTGGCTGAGGCTCGGCTGCTTTTGTTTTTTCGTACTTTTGCGTACTTTTGCGTATCTTTGCGTACTTTTGCGTTACTTTTGCGTACTTTTGCGTTTCTGATTCCCTATTGCCTTAAATTTTAGCAATTATACTATCCGAAGTTGTTGGTTTAAATGCCTGATTTCCCACCAGATAACTGTATGACCAGATTGATGACGAATACCCGCTCAATGGACAAGAACATCTGCAGTATTTTCCGGGACAAACAAACGATGTACGGTGGTGAAAAAGACTGAGTCATAACACGCCGTACATCCCACCGACCATTCGACCAACGAACATCATTGTAAATTTTCAGGGTTTTGCGATTCTAGAATCAAAATTGCTCTTAAATGTCTTATTCTTTAAGAGATGGTTATTAATAAAAGCTTTTCACCTGTATCAAATGGTATAGGATCTCCAAAAGAAATTGAAAGAAATATGCTCAAATTCAAAGAAATATAACAAAAAAGGTGTTCGAAGTATATTTTCATGGTTATCTCCCCAAGTCAAAAATTCCTGAAATTTTATGAGTAGCACAATTTCGTTATCAACGCTTACAATTTTGTTTTTCGTACGTAATGGAGTTTTTATGGAGACCCTGTCTCATGTTTTCACCTGTGTAAAATTCGCAATATTTGGAAATTGGATTTGCAAAGTTTGATCAGTCGATTCGTGTTTTAAATAACAACTGGTTTTACAAGTAATTAATTTGTAAATTTTGACGAAATATGATTAATTTATTGACTTTTAACACCTTTTTTCAGCCTAAATTTAGATTTCTTTTTAAAGTTCATTACATAGATTTTTTCAAGTGATTAAAGGTGTTATTTGGTTACAAAGTTTGCGATATCAACAGCAGCTTTATTGAGGGAAAAAATCAATAAAAAATGATTTTATTTTGCAGGTGAAGATCCACGACAAAGTACACATGGAAGCCCTGAAATCAACCAAGTATTTTTCAACCTTGTAAAAGGAAATGCTACACGTTTTTTTTTATAAGAACGTCAACAATTTTCAAAGTCTTCGTATGTTCTTAGTTTTTTGGATTTGAAGCCTAAAAATGTTCTTAAAATGTTCTTATTTTCAGCATTTTTTGAGCATTTTGATGTAATTTCTTAAGAAATTGTATGTTTTTAAGTCTCCAAAGCCTTAGAATGTTCTTAGAATGTTCTTAAATTTTTGGGCCTCAAAGCCTTATGTTCTTATATAGTTTGTTCTTATAAAAAAACGTGTATTTAGTTAATGTAACTATGATGAAAGCCCCTTACTCTGATTCACGTTTTTTATGAGACTAAACTATAGTATGCGAAACGTCTTTCAAACAAATATACGGCGTGCACTAAAGTTCGTTTAACCACGAAAGATACAAGAATAGCACCATCCTGTCCGCGGAGTACTATGAAAGATCAAATAAATGAACTTCACACCCACAGTAACCTGAACAGTCGCTAGGAAATCACCTGTGTACACATCAAAATAAAAAAATGTCGATTATGCCTTTACCGAAAAGACCGAAATCGTTTGCTACCCTGAAATAAATTAGTTGAACCAGAGAACTAAGATCATCGCAAATGCAGACATAAAAAAGCATAAACTTTTTTATGAGCTCTGACACTTCTGTCGATTGACGTAATGGCGTCAGACAACGAAAAACCGAAGACTGTAGATTGTAAAGTTTTTTAAAACGGTTTGTTTGCTGATGATAAACCCAGAAGAAGGCTGTGAAACTATTACCTTATCACACGAATATTACTAATACTAGTCGTTTTATTAACACGAATTGAAAAATAAAAACCCCCTTAATAATTTAAACCAGCCGTGGTGTCCTTGAAAAAGCAAATAAATTCGTGTAATTTGTTATCACCAGAAATCGTCGGGTTTTCGTGTCGTCAAAATGGAAAAACCAGAAAATTGAGTTTCAGTCCCACTAATAAGGGTCGGAAAAATAGGAAAATTTCTACTTTTTGCTCCTTGAAAGATCAAAATTTAGTCGAACTCAAATTAATCCCAATTTAAGGGTCGTAAAAATCGCAAGATTTTCCTATTTTTCTCCTTTTTTGTCCCGCTTAGTCCAAGGGCCGAAAGTCGGGTGAATGGCACATACCCGTCAGCTCGCAACCCTAGTACCCCTGGGCTATTAACCAACAATAATACAGTTGACTTGACGCTCTCTAATTCGACGTTCTACTACTGCGCTCCCGTGTACTAAAAATTGAAAAAAAATTGAAAGTCCCAGTCATCAAGAATCTCTCATAAACGACGCTGTATTATTCGATAAGCTCCCTTATTCGATGAAAATCCAATTCCCCTTGAAGAAGTTCGAAGAGAGCGTCAACTGTACTAGTATACCCTTGACCAAGCTTCTCAATCCTGGCAGCAAAGCAAAATCTTTGATCAGAGTTTTTGAAAAGTGGTACCCTAATGGCGGTACTACTCAATAACGGTGAAAATGCATCAAGAGCGTTAGATCTACTTTTTCTGGAAAACTTTTGATGATGTAGCGTCGTTAGACGTTAATCGACCTCCTGGAAGGCGGTTTTTTGCCGTCATGTTTTTGTTTACGGAGTCTGGGAGGTTGTAGCCCGGGGTCCACTTAAAGCTTTTTTTATAGACTGGATAGCGCGATTAAGTGGCCCGGTAGTATATGGTAATATGCTTTTGCTTAGGCGGACTGTAAAACAGTCCGCCAGATTTTCGTTGTTTTTGCCAGGTAAAAAAAGAATGCAGCAATGTTTTTATTTGAAAATAAGGGATTCAAAATCTGTTACTAATGCTTTCTTCTCATTCTTGAGTATATTTTTCAACTTCAAGTAGCTTTTTTGTTATTTGGATTCTAAACATTTTTTTTTTTCAAAATGGCAACCTCGCCAAATGCTCCTAGTCGACCGCCTGATGAAGGCGGTTTTTTACCGTCGTGTTTTTGTTTACCGAGTCTGGGAGGTTGAAAGTTGAAATCGAAAGTGAAATCGTGCAGCTTAAGCTACCATCTTTAATTTTCATTTTTGGTGGCTGAATATTAGGGAGATAACCACGCAAATATCTAAGAGATAACCACGCAAATATCTAAGAGATATCCCGCGTGTACGGTGGCCCAGAGAGGTATGGCATGGGTGGATGGTACGGTGGCTTAAAAAGTTCAGCGTGTTAGCTAGGATGCAAGCGTTTTGATTTCAGAGGTAGCCTTTGTTTTTAGATGTACTTCTTGGAGTAATTTTGAATTATAACTTCTCTCAGTCCTCTGCAATTATTTTCGACATTGTTAGTTATTGCATTTTACATGTGCTGTTTTTCATTTTTTATGAAGTATCATACATGATTTGATGGATGTTGTTCTTTTGACTGCTGAAGAAAGTGTTAATTGCTCTGTAAAACAGCGGTCGCACCAGTTTGCTCTGAAGCAAACTGTGACCTAGTCGACCGCCTGAAGGCGGTTTTTTACCGTCGTGTTTTTGTTTACGGAGTCTGGGAGGTTGAAAGTTGAAATCGAAAGTGAAATCGTGCAGCTTAAGTTACCATCTTTAATTTTCATTTTTGGTGGCTGAATATTAGGGAGATAACCACGCAAATATCTAAGAGATATCCCGCGTGTACGGTGGCCCAGAGAGGTATGGGTGGATGGTACGGTGGCTTAGAAAGTTCAGCGTGTTAGCTAGGATGCAAGCGTTTTGATTTCAGAGGTAGCCTTTGTTTTTAGATGTACTTCTTGGAGTAATTTTGAATTATAACTTCTCTCGGTCCTCTGCAATTCTTTTTGACATTGTTAGTTATATTACATTTTACATGTGCTGTTTTTCATTTTCTATCAAGGGGGGGGTTTCATGGTTGGCGGAGGAGCGGAATTTGCCTTTTTTTCGGACGGAGTGGCGGAATTTGGCGAAAATTTAGACGGAATTACGGAAATTGGGTTCTCTGACGGAGACGGAAAATTAGACAATTTTAGTGCGGAAAACGGAATTTAGCAAAAAAATTTGCGGAATTTCGGAATTGGTAAAAGATATTCAAAATTTTGCGGAATTTTCGACAAAAATGTTGAATTTCAAAGGAATTTTCGGTGACGGAATTTTGGTTCAATTTAAGACGGTTTGACGGAAATTGGAGAAAAAATTGGCGGAGTTGCGGAATCGGGTACCCCCTGAAACCCCCCCCCCCCCTATCAAGTATCATACATGATTTGTGATGGATGTTTTGTTCTGTTGACTGCTGAAGAAAGTGTTAATTGCTCTGTAAAACAGCGGTCGCACCAGTTTGCTCTGAAGCAAACTGTGACCTAGTCTACTTCACTGGACTCAGCGTCATAAAAAGATATCAAAAAGCAAAGTTCAGCCAAAAGTAGACTCTAGTCTAGGGAGGTTGAAGAGTTGAAATCGAAAGTGAAATCGTGCAGCTTGAGTTACCATCTTTATTTTCATTTTTGGTTGCTGAATATTAGGGAGATAACCACGCAAATATCTAAGAGATATCCCGTGTGTGCGGTGGCCCAGAGAGGTATGGGTCGATGGTACGGCGACTTAGAAAGTTCAGCGTGTTAGCTACACGCTTTTTTTACGAGAATATACTTTATAAGAATGTCCCTGATGAAATGGCCAAAAAATTAAGGATATGCTAAGAATATCAACATCATGGAATTTTGAGACGTGTGTACTAAATGTTAAATCTAGTCTGAATTAGGATCCTAACCTAAGAATGCTGTAAGAATATTTTAGGATAATTTTCCCAAAAAGTTAAAGAATATCCATGATGAAATGAATTTACACCATTCTTATAAAAAAAAGCGTGCATTTTACATGTGTTTTTTTCATTTTTTATGAAGTATCATACATATGATTCGATGATTTGTGATGGATGTTGTTCTGTTGACTGCTAAAGAAAGTGTTAATTGCCCCCCTAATTGCTCTGTAAAACAGTGGTTGCACCAGGCAATGTCTTTAACATTGCAACAATGGCTTCTTCCGATTCTTCTCGGGTACCAATTTCAAAAAAACTCCAATCAAAGATGGCGGATATAGCTTGGTCCAGGGATATATAAAGGTCAGTGGATAGGGTCATTCTTCAAACTCCAGCCAGTCACTGAGCAGAATTTGCGCGGGGATTTCGATATTTTTCTACATGCGCGCGCATTATTTATAGAAAAGCTGACATTGCAAAAAAAAAAAAAAAATCAAAAAAAAATCATTCATGAAATATGGCCGATAGAAGGAGCTTTTTGTTAGACAGGTTTTATGGTAAGTTAATTATGTGTGTCTGCCTGGCACCTGGCTCTTGAAAACAGTGTCAACAAGACAGGTTTTATGGCAAGTAAATCACTGGTTTATGTGTGCCTTCCTATCCTAGGCTAGGGCCTAGGGGTTATTGGAAACACTAGACCTTTTTTCAAAGAGGACGTCCTGTTGAATAATTATGTAGTCCAGCCATAAAAACAATGATAGAGCCATGTATAATTACTGTACAGTATCATGCAAATTGTAATAATTATGCATGGTTCCATCATTGTTTTTCTGCTGGACTACATAATTATTCAACAGGGTGGCCTCTTTGAAAAAAGGTCTATTAGAGGAGGAGGGATGTCGACATTAGAGTCATTAGACCAAGTTACGGTATCTATGACTTGCGGTTATGTTAATTAAATGACTTTAGAGGTTCAGAGAAGTTGTGGCTGAATTGCCGTCCCATGTTTTGTCAGATAGTCCCAAGTTAGAGCTGTTGACGGTTAATTCAAAAGCTGTGAGTGTTCGATTAAGTTTGATTAATTATTTTAATTGAACTTTAATCGTTCGATGGAGCTTGATAAGTTCAATTACTGTACTGTATTCGATTGGTTCAACAAGTTCAATTGATCGGATCTGATGTAAAAAATTTTGTGTTACGGTATATATTTCCTAAACTTTCAACATACAATGGATAGAAAAAACCTATTTAAAAAAAAATTAACCAACACATTTTCTATCTTTCTGGCACACGACAAGATTCTTCTCATTGTAGAACTTTCCAGCTGATAGAATGGTAGGATCCTAAATTACTTCAAACCAAGGGGGTCATACCCCTCTACAAACTATGTAGCAAAAATCAGTCAGTTTGTATTTCCAGTTGCTGTAATAATTCCTTGCAATCTCCAAGTGGCGTGCAAAAGTTCAGGCCCTACCATGGGTCATTAAAGCTTGGGGAAGTACAAAAATTATCAGCCCCAAATATATTAAACTAAGTCCTGTAAAAAAGGAAGTTTGAGAGTGTATATCTGATTCCATATCCCTGTCCTTAGGCAGAGATGCGCTAGGATAGCTGATTTCACTAAAAATGCCTTTCACAGACAGTGTCAGGCCATATTTTAGAAGGGCCTAAGACAGCATTAATTTGTGGCCAAAAAGGGCACTTTTTCTAGTTTGTTTTTTTACTAAAAGCTGTTTTAACCAAAATTTTAGTGATTTCAGGAGGAGCAGTGTCCAATAACTAACCTGAGATCAGATTGTGATTGTTTTTTACACAGCACGCTGAATCTCTAAGGGATGTATGAAAACATTTACAAACTCAAAAATATGCAATCTCAAAATCATAAGGACTGCGCATTTGTCTAAAAGGACTAGGAATGACAACAAAGTTGTGTGATTGTGTTTATGAATAAATGCAAAAATATATTTTGAAAAATATTGGGGGCTATAATTGTTTTGAAGATTTAAAAATAGTACCCCTCTGAACCTACCAGTTTCATGTATAAAAGCAACTAAGGATCAAAAAATTGCTTGGTTCAGAAATCAGGTTAGGCTTTAACCAACATTATATAATAGAAGCCAACAAAATTTATACGGAAATGAAGCTTGTTGAACATTTGTTGTTTTCCATGGTCATATTTTAAGACAATGCAGGATTTTTAAAGGAAGGGGCTGGGGATTTTTTTTTATCTCAAAGATTTTTGTTTTGTCCAACATTGTAGACAGGCACCTTTTAAATCTAGCGTTCCAAAGTTTGCATCTCTACCAATAAAGATTGACTTTTTTCGTTATTCTTTTTCTTTTAGTATTAAGAAAAAATCAAAAAAATTGTTATGTGATATTTATTGTCACCATAACAAAAATTGAAATTAGATGATGGCTGACAATGTGGAAGGAGGAGCTCAAGGAAACGATAAAGATGCTGAAAACATTCCAGTAAAATGTGTAATGTTTGGTGGCGAAGGAGCTGCTGGTAAAACTTCGATGTTTATTTATTATTTTCATAATAAAATAAAGCCTGAGTATGTACCTCCGAAAGTTGAAACAGATAATGGAATAAAAATGTACACATATAAAGAAACTGGAGAAAAAGTACGAATTTATTACGATGACCATGAAGGTGGCGGCGAGGACTGGGATTCATTGCGTCATCTTGGTTATGAAAGAGCTCATGTTGTAGTCCTTTGTTTTTCAATTTACACTACAGATAATCTAGAAAGAATAGAAGATTATTGGTACCCTTTTGTTAAGAAATATGCCCCCAAAGCTAAGATATTGCTGTGTGCAACTCAAATCGATTTAAGAACGAATCAAGAAGAAATAGATGCTTTAGCAAGACACAATGAAAGACTGGTTACCACTATAGAGGGAAAACAAATGGCAGAGAAAATTAAAGCTGTTGGATATTTTGAATGCTCAACACATGAAGGGAAAGGAGTGAACGAGGTTTTTGAAGCAGCCGCAGAAGCAACGATGCATGGGAAATCCAAGGACGATAAATATTTTGAACGTAAAGACAATAAAATGTGTTCGATGATGTAAATTCTGTGAAAGTTTATTGACCTGAACTTTTTGGTGCTTTTTGTTTTAAAGGTGTGTTATTTTATGAATATACAGGCATGGTTGTCTTAGTTATTGTTTGTTTGAGTGTTTCAATTTTAGTACAATGTACTATCTGGAACATCTTGTTATAGTACCACGAGTTTAGAAATTACACCACCAATTGGCGATAAGTGCACTGGTCATCCAATATAAGTACGCATTCTCGAACATTTGGGGTCATATAAAATGATATTGGACGGGGTGGTTTTTCCAAACTAGTATCTGAAAAATTAACATTTTCAACAATTTCAATGCTTTTCAAAATTTTATTGATTTTTCTTCTTGCAGAAAACTGGAGTCTGTCCGGAATATAGACTCTCGTCCACCCGAAAAAAAAATATTAAGTAAAAGTGTCCTTTTACCAGTGTTAAGGGTCAAATTATTTATTAAAGAGATCTAACTGTTTTTCCCAATAAACTGAGCCTTGTCTTATAAAATCTTTCTTTATATAGGCTTGTATGTAAGTGCTTTATCTTAAATGATTTTCATAAATTATTTACCTTTTTGTAGATCTTTCTTGTACCTTTAACTTATTTTTGATGCAAAACATATTCATCATTTAAAAAAAATATTTTTGCACCATATTTCTTAAAATGATTGCTGATTTATCTGTTCACGATAAGTGTGCAATCTTTTTACTTTTACCTATAACTTTTGAAGAAATTCTTCAATCTTTATAAATTTGGTATCGTTGGAGAGATATTTGTGAGTGGAACAATTTGAAATAAAAAAATCTTTAAAAAAATTCTAAAAATGAAGATGAAAATTAAGAATAAAAAAGTGAAGATCTTGTAGAAAAGTGCTATAACTTTCATTTTCACTGGAGAGATTCTTTGAGCTTAGGAGGTCATCACTGTGAAGAAATTTCACTAAAATATATTTATTCAATATAAAGTTATAATACAAAGTTTAAAAGTGATTGACCCCAAAAAACAGCAGGAAACAGTGTTTTTAGACGTCAATCAGCTTATAACTTTGTTTGATATCTTTTGACTGAATGATTATTTTTGAGAAATTCTTAATTGTATTATATTGAGTCTTTTGAGATTTCGTCAGATTTTATCATAATTTCATTCATATGAAGATTAATCAAAACTTGAAAATTGTATTGTTATACTCGGTATCATGCCATAACTACTATTAATTACATTTTTTAGAAACAAATTGTGCTAAGATTATTGGATGGTACATACATGATGGGAACAATGATTTTCGAATGGAATTGGAAATGCATCGATAATATTGGAAGTTATGCACCAACAAATGACACTTTAAATTGTAAGCAAGTCTCTATATAATTAGCCTCCGTCTCGGAAGAGGACTGGGCCCGAATTTGCGGACGTTTTCACAGTTTCACTTTCGTTTTCGGCGTTTTCAAGCAGAAAGCAGAGGAAATCTGTGAAATTATGGCAGGGAATGCTAACCTATTTTTCCAGTGTTTCTCAAGATTGGAGCAAGATTATTGTTCTAGAAAGTTCATAAAGGCCTAATAGTTTCAGATTAGTATGATTTCATCAGAAAAAACATTTACACCAAAGCTCCTTATTGATATGTGAAGGCTACCAAAAATAGCAATGTCCTCCATCAGAACAACTTTAACATAAGGGTTGTTGTTGGTGGTTGTTGAAAATTTGCACAAAATACTTAGAGAGAATGGTACTATGGAAGAATACATAGTTGAAAGATCAGCAGTTGAGAGGGTTGATTAAAATATAACTCAAAGCACACAATAAAGTATACACGTTTTTTTTTTTTATAAGGAACACGTTTATAAGGAACTCGAGGCTGAAAGTAGTCCAAAAAATAAGGAATTGTTAAGGAACTGCTCAGGCTAACAATAAGAAAACAAGTTCTAAGGAACAGTAAAAGTAAGAGTTTGCACTTGAACTAGCTATGTAAATAAGGAACTCAAAAGGAACTTTGAGGCTGAAATTTTCTGTAAAAATAAGGAACTCCAGGCTCAGAGCAAATTTAAGGTTCCTTATATAAAAAAAAACGTGTACATATATATTTGTCCAGAAAGGACTGGCATGTTGTTTGCTTTGTTTTGGTGTTTAAAAATATGTACTTATCAGTCCTAAAAAAATACAAATTCGAATATAATGAGGGAAATGAGTCTGGTTAAATGTTACTATATTTACAAGAAAGGATTACTGAAAAAATACTACTGTATGTACTACTGATGAACTAAATTCCAAAACTAAAACTTTACCATAAATTTACATTACGACAATTTAAAAATCTATCTTTAATAGCAACAAAGAAAATAACATGGCTCAAAGTTTTAAAAACAGAGCTAGTCAGAGCTTCAATTCAGTAGGTATAGAGCTTTCAAAATTTGAAAACAGACACTGCCTTGGTTACTACAAGACATACTATCCACACGGTTTTTTCGATTCATGAAAAAATTAAAGTATTTATCAAAAAAGGTTCTCTTTTTTTTGGTAATCAATTCCAACAAACAACAATCAATATAACAGTTTTTTGAAACTAAACCAACTAAACCCACACCGCCAAAATTGTAAAAATAAGTCAATATAATTTCTATCAACAATTTCTCGTAAAATGTTTTTTTCCAACATTCTGATACCAATCATGGCTGGAGGCATCATGTGTAGAATGACTGTGTGGCATTTCATTGCTTTTAATGATCACGATACCAAACATCAACCAAACAAAACTGTACTGACGCCAAGTCAAATTTGTCGATAAAAAATTTCCATGAAAATTATAATTGAAACTTATCTCGTAAAATGCTTTTTTCAACATTCTGGAGGTGTTCAAAGTTAGAGGTATCATATGTAGAGCCAAGCAATACATGAAAAGTCATTTGCTATCCCATTTGCCATGAGATATACGAGTCAACAAATCAAACAAAAACCAACAAATCATGTCTCTTCACTTTCACGTCACATCGTGTTTATGGGGTATCAGAAAGCCAATCCACAAGAAGAGCAATCTTCCTTTATTATGGAGTGTTCCAAAACTATTGGTAGGTTGCTTGGAAGTAAAGAAACCCACACAGTTTGTTTTATTTTGAAGATTTAACTTGAAAACAAACTGCCTCTTTCCAGCAGAAACTTATGTTTCAACCTGCTACATAACATTGGTCAGTCGGGTCTGCTACTAACATGTAATAGTTTTATTATAGCCGAGCTTGAGAATCCGTAGGCAGAACTTGTAACATATATTATGTGTATAATTATGTCAGTCGACTTGAATCATGATACATTACTCACATTTCACTGGATGCATTTTCGCTGTGAAATTATCCGCAAAATTTTCTGACCGTGTTCTGAGACGGAGGCTAATATCACTCTCTGGCTCTGTATGTTTATTTGAATTTCTGTTTGTGTCAATATGCAAAATTCTAAATGAGTTTACTACTATGGGATAACTTTCAGAAACTCTATTTTTACATTAAAAACCTCATTGTGCATGCGATGTATCCGGAGAAATTCAATATACAAAACAAGAGCAGTGCGCATATCCCGAAGAGTATTAGTTTAACGCTCGAAACGAAGGATGATATGACGTAGCCTAATCAATATCATCTGTAATCCAATCACCCAATCATAACAAACACATTTCATATTTCTCATTTAAAGTTTAACAAGGGAATTCCATCTTATCTTTAAATAAACCACAAGCTGAAAAAACACAAAAATGTTTTACTCTACACATTATGAAACACAATCATATAAATGTGTGGTCCGTTGAGGGTTGGTTATTCAGAAATTCTCTCGTAGAACGCGCACGGCCTTGGTTAGTCGTGCAGGGTTTGGTGTGACCCAAATACACTGCCCGACTCTAAGCCTTCACAGGATTGACCGTACACCTCCCTTTTCCACTGTTTTTTAAGAAGAGCCTTTGAGGTCCTAACATATGATTCATTCGAGAAAATCTTTTTTTTTCAAATTGCTGTGAATCTTTGCTAGAAGTTAAAAGTCACTTAGAAAGATTAAAATCAAAGCGTGCTAGAGACTCAGAGCTTCCGTGGCGCAATTGGTTAGCGCGTTCGGCTGTTAACCGAAAGGTTGGTGGTTCAAGCCCACCCGGGAGCGGTAAATTTTCTCAGCTATATCAGTGGTATAATCAGTGTGTTGGCTCCTTGGTTTAATAACGTAGCTCGGATTGTTTTGGCTTGCTTAAGCGATCTAATTGTATATGACTTTCAGCAACTTCATCAGAAATGATATTATCTATATCGAGATAAATATACACAGTTTTGTCTACCTAAGAACTGTTCATTATAGAATCTATCTGTCAATAAATTGGATTATAATGAGATACTGTATACATTTAGATTTCTTTTTTAATTTTTGAATTTTTTTATAAATGCATGTAGTTCATTTCATGAAAAAGGTTGGTAAATTTAACTTTCTTCACTATTGGACAAAATAATACAAAGTGCTCCTTCTTAAGTTAATGATGAAGTGACACTGTAACAGAAGCGTGGTGGCACGGGGGTTAGGGGACAACTGCTCCTCCAGTGGCCGATTCTTTTGGAGGCGCCGAAAGAAATAGGAAGTAACTAAACTCGAATACCAACGTGCTACGATCTCTATATCGGTAGACATATTGCAGACCATCCTGAATCTTCATACTGGTTCACCAAACTTATCGTACCACTCATCTTTCTGAATCCAAGCCTCATCGAAGTTGGTTTCCCAAGGGGATAGTCAGCTCAGCCAATTTGATGATCTTCCTGTCCTCGCACCATATCCGGCTTTTTCCTGGTAGCGAAGGAAGGAAGAAATCACTACCAAGATAAACTGATAACTCCAATTCACAGGACTCAAAAGGATCTTTTTGGATTTTGGTTTGATAGTTTCCTTCCTTGCAAGGGGCGATCTTTTTTCAAGCAGTTATTAAGTGCTTATTTCCTTGGTTTATATTATCAACTATTTTCCCGTCTTTTGAAAATTGGCTGAAAACTGAGACGGTTCTCTCCTTTCTTGTCTTACCTTTGAACGATTTAAATGTTTCTGAGTCCCGAGTTGTAGCAACAATATCACCGTGTTGGTGAATTTTTCTGTCTCTTCCACAGCACGTGCGTCATTTGTCTTCAACAGCCAGGTGTATTTGAGCGAATTATCTCATCGTTAGAATGTTGAAGCATTGTCGTTCTAACCTTTCCACACTTGTATAGCTCATCAACTGATGGTATTGGGAGCTCAAGTGGACCATTTTTGTAGAGAGCATATATCGTGATTATCTTTGGTAATACTAGCCACTTTCTGATGAAGACGTTGCAGCGTTGTTCGATTTGTTCCAAAGTAAGTGTGACCATTGCACTTTTGGGTATAGTGCGAACTGTAGACACCGTACTTTGAATTTCCCCGGGAGGTTGGTTTTATCAATCTTTTTCAAGCCTTCCTTAGCTAGCACCTCACTAAAAACCGGGATTTTCATATCGTTTCTTAGTGAGTTCCACTTTGACGATTTTCTAAAAATAGAAGACTTTCAAGTGCTTCGACGCAAATTCGATATTTTAGCTACTGCGGGAGCTTCAAAGGTTTAAAGTGGCGTCAAAAAATCGATTGTTTAGAACCCGAAAACCCGGGCTCAAAACATTCGAAAATGTCGTAAAGTGGAATAGACGTTAATTGCGTAGAAAAAAGGCGGTTGACGTTTAGTATAGGCTAAGCCTTCCTCTACTATTTTATGCACAACGGTAACTCTCCTGTCTGTCGTTTAAAGATCCACTGTACATGCGTCTCAAACTTTTGATCAGCTGTTGTTTCACATTCAGCATTGCCTCTCCTCCTATGGAAAAGATAACTTCTTTCTATCTTCCATTACTGAACGACACGCTCCTTGATTACTTTGTCTTGAGCTTCGTCTTTGCCCATTCGATCAGTGCATCAAATCTTTCGTAGATTCCATTCCATTCAGAGTTTGTGCCAACTGCGTGACATCATCCATAACTACCTTCTCCGCTCAGCAACGATAATGGCTTTCACAAAAATGCCAAATCTTTACTTGAGGTTTGTATTACCAGGGGGGGGTACCGAGTCAGTGTACTGGCCCATAGCTGGTGGGGTGGTCTATTTTTTATGTTAAATTGAGTTAGTACAGTGTACTAAAAGGGTGGTCCTCTGAGAAAAATATATTGAAAAAGTTAGTACAATGTACTAAAAAGGGTGGTGTTCTGAATTGATACACACCGAGAAGTTAGTACACTGTACTAATTTCAGTGGTAGAAACACACAAACCCAGAGAATTGCCATGTATATTTGCCCTAATTTGCCAGATCCAAGCTGGTCCGAGACCTTCAACTCAAGGCTGGTTAAGCTATACAAATTAGTACACTGATTTTCTCCCAATGTTTCCTTTTTTCTTGATTAGATTTGTTTCAGAGTCGCAGCGTGCACGAGTGGAGACCTTAATTCCAATCTTGTTTACATTTTCTTTAAAGCCCTATCTACATTATGGCAACAAAAGAATTTGAATGTGTAAACGTTCAAATCGAAGCTTTAAAGTCTCTTATATTTTTCTTTTTCAAAAAAGAAAAACTGCTACAGCTTGCCAGACAACCAGAAATCAAGTCATAGGAAGGGAAATAACTCAAAGTTGGTTTTGAGTGGTTTGACGTGCTAATTTCAGCTAATTTCACTGTATTCGAATGACTTTGTCTGTTTCATTGTTTCAGTGTTTGTACTACAAGGATTCAAATATTTTAATATTCAAATCTTTCCTTTTATATAATTTGGTGCTTTTCTTAGCAAAATGATTCAAAACCTTTGTATATGGTGGCGATTAAACTTATCTGGCCAAGAAGAAATTAGAACAGTGCACTATAAGGGGTGGTTTCTAAACTTATCTGATCTAAAAAACAGCTAGTACAGTGTACTAAAAGGGTGGTATCAAAACTCCGGTCATAGAGAAAAGTCAGTACAGTGTACTAAAAAGGTGGTATTAAAATTTTGGTTGTGGAGAAACGCCAGTACAGTGTACTAAAAGGGTGGTGTCAAAGCCCCGATTGTGGAAGAAAGTTAGTACAGTGTACTAAAAAGGTGGTATCAAAAATCCAGTCATGGAGAAAAGTCTGTACAGTGTACTGAAAGGGTGGTATTAAGAATTTGGTCGTGGAGAAACACCAGTACAGTGTACTAGAAGGGTGGTGTCAAAGCCCCGATCGTGGAAGACAGTTAGTACAGTGTACTAAAAAGGGTGGTGGTCTAATTTTTTGGAAAAAAATCCAAAAATCAAGTTAGTACCCTATGGTCCAGTACACTGACTTGGTACCCCCCCCCCTGGTATTACATGCAAATTTAGGATACTTTAAATTACATGTCTCTTACATGTCTGTGATTTAAGTACTGATCTCTGTATTGCATAATTTTAATCTTTAACATTGAAATCCTGGGAGGTTATATGGGCAAAAGGGGATATGGGAATGTGACGCTGATCAGGGTGCACCTCCACCAGTCTCAGGTAGGTTCGCAACATATCAAAATAGAAAAGTCAATCGTACCTTTTTTGAAATTTTGGGAAAAAGTAGAATATTTTGAGAAAATTTGGAATTTCGCGCATGTCAAATTAACATTCATTCAATAAGTGAGTAAGAAAATAATTTTGTGTATCTTCGATACCAGTTTAGATATTTATATAGGGATAAGCCATTCTCAAGTTTGGATAGACTGGAGTCGTTTATAATGCGTGTAATACTAACAATACCAATACTAATAATAATAATAATACGGGATTTAGTTTGTATAAACGACTGGAAGAATCCGGTGTTCCAGCCTTATAGATACAGGGGCTAGCTACGCAGAAACTTGCGTAGCGAGAAAACAATTTATCAAGCAACAACAAACTCTCAAAACGAAATCAACTCAAATGAAAAACTTTCAATACACAAATCCACACATATTTTTTTTCTCAAGAATTATTTTGAGCAGGAAAAAATTATAATTGCAATATTGACACTTTTCTTTTGTTTGGAGTTTGTGCACAAAGGTTTCTAGACGACTAAAATTGTTCCATTTATTACTTTTTGCTTTATTTCTACTATGTATAAATTAGTCGTCTAGCTTGCTAGACTAAAGTTTGGAGGAAAATAATTTTATGTATTTTTAGAGCAAAATAATTTTATGTCATTTTGAGGACAAATTACTTTAAGATTCATCTAAGTATATCTTAAGAATCAAGAGGCCAAACTTTTTTATCTAATTCCTATGAAAAACTGTAGATTTGCGGGAAAAAACCACTGTTAAAAAGTTTGGTACGTAAAATTTGGCAGTTTTGCTTTCGGTATAGTTAGCATCAAAACGCCCACAAAAATACACCTTTTCGACCGTAGTCCGCGCGTGCCACTTGATTATTTATCTAATCCCCTAAATTCGATCAATCCTTTTTTGACACATTTTTCTATTGTCACTAGGTGTGAAAAAAGGACTGGGACGGTTTTAGTGGGATAAACAGGACAAAAAAAATGCCCGCGTGGCAATTGGCGGCTACGGTCGAAAAGGTGTATTTTAATGATGTCAATTAACATAAGTGTAATATTTTTCTTCTTCTCAGTTCAGGATGTTATGTAATCAATTGCTTTTATCCCGTTCAATCACTGTATGGAAACAAGAAATATGTTTGTTTGTCAATCAAATGGACTGTCACTTCCTGGTAAAATATTCCTTGTCTATTGTAGCAACTAGAAGATCTGATGCAAATACCATTCAACTGAATTTTGAATCCTTATGAGAAAAATCTTCCGATGTAATTAATAATTAGTTACATAACCGCATTCAATTAATTGACAGACAAACATAGTAATTGCTAATTACTACAAAATCACATAACTCTAGTTAATTATGAAGACTAAAAGATTCTTAAAGATTTGTTCAGGATAGACTCTTTTTTTGTAAGCACCAGTAGACTTTTGATTAGGCTCTGCTGTTCTTATTTTTTTTTCACTTTGAGCCTCAAATTGTTCTTATCCTATTCTTATTTATAGGGTGAAATTGAGGTATTTTCTAGGCCTTTTACCCAATTTTTACTACTTTGAACCCTGAATTGTTTGAAATTTAGTAAGTGTAGGCTCAACATTGTTATTATTCTTTGGTGATTTTGAGCCTCGTTGTTCTTATAGAAAAAAGGAGTGTAGAGGAAATTAGATATTTTATAACACTTTTTAAGATGTTCATATAAATAGAGGTATACGGTGTGGAGACAAATCATTCAAACTTGCAGGATCAAGAATTGAAACACAGGATCAATCATCATGAAGATCATCATTCTCGCCGCTTTCTTGGCTGGTAAGTAATCTTAAATAAATTGCTATTTTGCAAAATACTCTTTTTTTCCCAATCTTATAAGAACAACAAAGCTCAAATATGTCGAAAAGTAAGAACAAATAAGAATAATGCTGAGTCTGGAGGGTCGAAATAGTAAGAACAGGGTATTAAAACTAAAATAGTTTTACTCTATAAATAAGAACAGGGTAAGAATAATTTCAGGCTCAAAATACCAAAAATAATAAGAACAGTCGAGCTTCATCAAAACTGATTATTAATAAAGAAGAGAATCTTTCTTTATATTTTCAAACATAATCTTCAAATCTAATAAACACATCTACTTTTTGTCGCTCATAGCTGTCTCTAAAACTATTTTTCAATTTGTAGACGAATCATTACTTTCTATACTTTAGTCGCCGCCGCCCTTGAGGTTGGAACCCAAACTGGTACCACACCACCAGCTGTCCCATGCCCAGACTCCCTCTGCAAAGGAAGAGCTGATGGAAACTACGAATACTACTACTACAGCCGATACAACCCACACTATTTCCTCCAATGCTCAAACGGATTAGCTTACTGTCAAGCTTGCTGGCCATTGTCCTTGGAATTCAGTGAACCATGCAACCAATGTTTGTACAACCGAAAAGACGAATGTGTCACCACACAACCATGGGAACCAGCAACCACCTTCGAATGCCCAGACAAGTGCCCAGCCCGTGGACCACACTTCAGTGGAAACATCGAAGACGACCACAACCCCCATCAATACGTCGCTTGCTTCCACGGACAAACTGTCGGATGCATCGCTTGCCCAAGAGGATTACAATTCAACGAGAAATGGAACGCCTGTTTGTACGAAGGAAAATACAAGACCGAACCAGAATCCCCACCAAAACACTAAATGATTATTATTTTTAAATGAAAAATGAAAATAATTTAATTTCTTAAATTTTCTTTTTCTTTTTCTCAAATTTATAAATCTTTTCTTTTTCTTCCAAATTTATTTTGTAATTTATGATTTTTATCTGTAATTATTGCGAAATATCTCTACAATCTTTCACCATATTAAACACAATGCGCTTTTATTGATATTTAGATTCAAGCTCCCAAACTCTCAAGCTATATTTTTTTTCCAGAGAGGTTAAGGCCCACCCTAGCACACCCCTAAGGCTAAGAAGATCCATACCTTTGAGAAATGTGCTCTGAGTAGCAATGATGTAACTAGTTTTACAAATTTTAATAAATCAATCAGAATGCACAATTCCAACTAGAATATATTTAAGAGTGATGTATACCGCTTTTCAAAAGAATTTTTTTTTTCGTTTAAGCTAGAATTCCTTCTTGACTCAAAATTTTCAGTTTACAAAATTTTAAACTTTCTCTGATCTCAAATTATGAACTTGCCTTGTCTCTCTTAAATCGAAAGTCGTAGCCCCTCCAAAAAAGTCCATTTCCCACATTTTCAGCAACTTATGATCAACCATGCTGTTTTGACCTTTTTTGGTTGACCCCGGGGGGGGGGGTACTAGGGTTGGCGAATGAGGGGTATGTGCGGACGGGACCTCCGAAAACCGACCCTTACAGAGACTGATTTTTGCTGAAAAGGTGACCCTTAGAGAGGCTGAAATTTTTTTTTTGATTTTTGAAAAAAGTCATACCCTTAGAGAGACTTTATTACAATTTTTTCTCTGGAAATCAAAAAAAATCCTAACAATCTTGAGTTTTCCGACCCTTAGAGAGACTAATTTAAAACTTTCTGATTTTTCCGACCCTTAGAGATACTTTGAAAGGTGAAAAACCGACCCTTACCGTCCGCACATACCCATCATCCATTTTTGCCTAAGTACCCCCCCCCCCCGGGTGGTTGACTAAAACTTTTGCTTTAAGAAGGATATGAAATAATACGGCAAAAAAAACAACAAAAAAATAGTGTTTCCGGAAACTGGCCGGGTGAAAAAAATAACTTTTTGACCCAGCCGCTAAGTTATCAAAAATAGCAACAAAAAATTTTTTTTCCGGCCGGCTGCATGAGAGCTTTTTTCCTTCACCCGTATTCTGGAAACACTATATTTTTTTATTTTCGCCTGCCTAAGATTACATATTTGTTAATACATATTTTATGAGGGAATGTAAAGAATCTACACCCTGCCTGGAAGTGCTTGGGATTCGAACACAGTCCATTGCGGTGCAAGTCTGATATCAAAACCTTCACACCACCAATCGGCTGAGTATAAGTGAGACACAGTGATAGCGATATCCAGGTGGTGAGTGAATGTTTGTGAGTTTATCGTTATATATATTCTTATTGGAGAACTCTCGGACTCTAGTTTTTTTTGTATCAATTTATCCACCAGAGCACAACTGACATTTCACGTCAAAACCTTGATCATTCTATCAAGACAAAATTCCAATCGCATCATCACTCAAGCCGATGGCGGACTCAACCAGGGTCATGTTTTAGATAACGTTTACAGGAAAAATTAATTCAACTTACTGGCTTTAATGCTGTACACTAAGGTCGTGTTTTTGTATATCTTTCATTTTCAAGTCGCTTTCTGATGAGCATCAAATTTGCCTTCTTTAGAAATTATGACCCATTTTCCCACCTTTTACACACAAAGGCTGGAATGAGAACAAGAAATAACAAGTTGGAAAGTGCACCCAGACCGCGTGGTGATTTTTGAAGCGTCATAACGGAGGCTTTATATTTAATAAATATTAATAACAATAAACTGCTGATTCAAATTGGGTATGCCTATCATCTGTAAAAAAATACACCTTTTCGACCGTAGTCGGGCGGTCAGGCGCGTGCCACTTTATTATTTAATTATCCCTCTAAACTCGATCCAATCCTTTTTTTACACCTTTTTCTATTGTCTATAGCTGCGAAACAAAAGACTGGGACGGTTTAAGGGTGGTAAAATGGACACAAAATGCCGGCGCGGCAATTGGTTGTCAGTACACAAACCCAGTACGGCCTATTTCAAAATTCATTGTCGTAGTCGCACGGTCAGGCGCGTGCAACTTTATTATTTAATTATACCATATTGTACTACAAAGCGATAAACGTGCGATACACTCTGGTACAGAGTAGGCAATTGGCGGCTACGATCGAAAAGGTGTATTGAATCAGCAGTTCAGAACATAATCATGAACATTTAATCTTGAACTATTAAGGAAAACTTTTACCATGTTTGAAAGTAAATTCATATATGATCCCCAAAATTTGTACATATACTCTTAAATATGATTTTTTTCGTTGAGATTAGTAGATTCCACCCACCTCCCTGGGGCAAATATGGTTAGCTCATCTTTCAATGGATATCAAAGTTGACATAAATTAAAAGCACTTACTTAGGTTGAAAATCATTTAACAAATTCCTTTTTCCCAACTAGTCGGAAGAACAAAGCTTTATCTTCTCAGAATTACAACCAGCTTTCGTCAGCTTAGATATAAAAGTTAGAAAAAAGTTATTCAGTATACCAGAACTTCTACAATCAGCTCCGAAATAGATTGGGGCAATTTTATTTTAACGTTTTTCGGAATTTAAAGGTTGGGCGAGAATAGCAGTTTCAGTACTTCAACTTTGCTTCATTGGATTTTTCGATTTGGGAGGGGTTAAGTGGCTTCCAGGCTATATTCCCAGCCCTATTGGAACATTTTTTACCTTTTAGATCCTGAGATCCTAAGGTCCTAGAACTGCAACGGCTTCTGTAACGAACTGACGTTTTTTTGCAACTGACGTTCAAAAAGTAAAAATCAAGAAGTTTTTCGCTAAATGTTTGACGAATTTGCAGTTTAGAGCGCTCAAATATGCATCAAAAGAAGAAGATTGTCACGCTGCTTCTCCTGGTATATTTTTTGTCGCGCAGATCGGAAAATTCGCCCAACAGATCGAGATTTGCTGCTTCGAAAAATAACAACACACATAGATTCTGTGCACCGATCCGCTTGTATGCCAACCATATTGCTTCGTTCCAGCTTAACATCTCAGGTACCGATATCCTTTTGTCAGGCGATATTGAATCCAATCCTGGGCCATCTCTATGTACTTTGTGTGCCAAAACAGTACGCAAAAACAGTAAACTTGTGACCTGCTGTCGCTGCCAACAAAAGACCCATCTTCGATGCGTCGACCCGAAGCGCAATTCGACACTCACTGGTATGATGTGTTCCCAATGCTTACCATCTGTATTACCATTCTGCAACGTACGAGATCTTTCGCTTATTGATCAAGAGATCCAACAAGAACAATTCCAAGATCTACAATTCGAAAAACTAAATGAAAATAGACATTTGTTTAGCATCGCTCACATCAATACTCAGTCCATGGTATCCACGTTCGATGAATTTGTGCTCTTTGTTAATAAATACAAATTCGATGCGGTAACACTCACCGAAACCTGGCTAAAAGACAATCCTTTCTTGCTTGATTATGTTAAAATTGAAGGTTACAAACTTTATTATCATAACCGAGACAACAGGCGTGGTGGCGGTGTCGGCATATACATCAAAGATGACATCAAGCACAAAATACGCAAAGATATCACCAACATCAACCCAGCCCTCGAACATCTATGGGTTGAAATTGAAGGAAAAAACAAACATTCTAAACTCCTCCTCAATGTTGCGTATCAACCGAACTTCACGAACCAAGAAAAAGCGGATTGGCTTGAAAGCTTCGACAGAATCGTTGGAACAGCTATTCTTGACTGGACGGGAAACGTGTGGTAATAACGGGTGCTTTTAATATCGATCTATGATCGAACTCTCAAATAAAAGATTCGTATCTCGAAACCCTTCGTTCGTTCGACCTCAACCAGCATGTCAAATCTCCATCACGTAAAGGAGTGTCGCTCATTGACCACATTTCGACCAACTCGTCATGCAAAGTCAAATTCTGCGAAGTTCTACCGACGCCAGAAATCAGTGATCACGATGCCGTGTTTGCCTGCTTGAATACTCGTGTCGCCCGATTCGAACCACGGTACAAAGTAATACGTGACATGAGAAACTTCAACTTACCTACATACGTAGCTGATGCTTCCACCCTACCGTTCAATCTCGTTTATGCAACCGATTGTACAGATAATAGTCTAAGCACACTCAATCATCTTCTCATTGAGTGCATCGAACGCCACGCACCCTTAAAAAGAATCAAAGTCACTCGTCCGCAAGCACCCTGGATGAAAGACTTACAAATCAACGATCTACAGCAAAGCTGCCACGAGAAGCGCATCGCTGCTCATCGAACTCAATCAAACTCCGACTGGAACGAATTTCGTGACGCTCGCAATGCATTAAAAAGAAAGATAAAACACACTAAAAAGACTTTCTACCACAGACTTCTTCATCGAAAAAACCAAAAGAAATCTGGTTCATCGAATTCTCAATCCAACAAAAAGTGTGATAAATATCCAACCATCCGTACTAAATGCACACTACCTATCCACGGCACCAAGAATCCTTGGATCGCAACCAACTTCCACTGAAGAAATCCAACATCTTCTTCGAAATTTCGTCACTGAGGTTGATCAGGAATTTGAGTTTCAACCCGTCACTTATGATCAAGAATCTTCGAAGTGACTGCTCTGCCGGGTATGACAATCTACCAGTATCGCTGATCAAACCTATCGCCGACCATCTAGCATCACCACTAACTCACATCATAAACACAGGGACCGCTCAAACCACTTTCCATCAGCAATGGAAAATCGGTAAAGTAACACCGATTCCAAAACGAACAGTCCGTCACTCCTGACCAATTCAGACCCGTCACTGTTTTGCCTATCTTATCAAAACTTTACGAACGTTGAATGGCAAAGCAGATCGTTGAGTACATCGAAAGAAACCAGATATATCAACAAACCATGTCTGGTTTCCGCAAGCGTCATTCTACCGAAACGTTCCTAATGAAGATACGAGACGACATGATTGGTGCGATGAACAAAAGCGAACTCACACTAGCCGCCTTTCTTGATTATTCCAAAGCCTTCGATACCGTCGATTACAAAACGCTACTGGTAAAACTACGAAAGATAGGCTTTTCGAACAGTGCTGCCATGCTTATGCTTTCGTACTTATGTAATCGTCGCCATTTCGTCCAGATTGACGACAAAAAATCTGACTACGGAACTGTATCGTTTGGGGTACCTCAAGGCTCTATACTTGGACCAATTCTATTCAAACCTTTTACCGTCGACCTACAAGATAACGTTGATGGTGGGAGTAAAAACCAATTTGCAGACGACACT
This sequence comes from Clytia hemisphaerica, assembly GCF_902728285.1. Taxonomy (NCBI): domain Eukaryota; kingdom Metazoa; phylum Cnidaria; class Hydrozoa; order Leptothecata; family Clytiidae; genus Clytia; species Clytia hemisphaerica. Next base: position 514,960 of record NW_027104149.1, read on the forward strand.
ACTATCTATGAACACTGTAAGACAGTAAACCTCCCAGCTTCAATCGTCAACTTAACACATCGTTTAAACCAACTTAGAGAATGGTCAAGCACTAATAATCTGGCGTTTAATAACAAAAAAACCAAAATCATGCTACTGTCAACACTGAGAATGTCAAACCTTCACGATTTCATGAACCCCGATCACGCAACCTTTCATATCTATCACACAGACCAACTGATAGAACGAGTTACCGTTTATAAACTTCTTGGCATCCAATTCGATCAAAATCTAAATTGGCAAACTCATATCGATAAACTCTGTCAATCAGTTTACGCAAAATTATACGTGCTACGCTATCTTCGTCGTACAGCAACTTTTCGTCTGCGGAAACAACTGGCCGAAGCCCTTCTTATATCGAAGTTACACTACTGTTGTTCATTGTTCTGGAACCTGCCACAAATCCAGTTGAAAAAACTTGATAAACTGCTATGCAGAATTGCAGCTTTTGTGACGCTGAGATATTCGACAATCGAGGATGTAGTACAGCTTGGTTGCTTACCGATCCAGAAGCAAATTAATTTTGAACTTTTGAAACTCGCACACAAATCGATTCACCAGGATGAGTTTCCATCGTACTTAAAAGGTTTTAAATTAAGAGTCGCTGGACGTAATACTCGTAATGTTGAGGAAGTTGAATCTAAATACGAGACTAATGTATCGGAAAAATTATTTGTTGGCAAGGCAAGTCGCCTTTTGAATGATATTCCAAAAGCGATCAGGGAAGAACCTGATCACAAAAAATTTCGCAATATTTTAAGTCTGTTTTTTTTTTTTTTTTTCTTGGCACCTCACTCACTTTCAAAATTTTTCCTAATTCAAGCCAATATATTGTAGGTTCTATGATCATGAGGTCTAGTGGTATTTTACTTAAATATTTTTACTTGATATTTTCTGGTGGTCTGATCAACACTGAAATTTTCGCAGGATTAGCCACTTCAATACTATTACAACTCAACCGAACTTTTCCTAATTAACCACTACAACACCAACAAGCTATACTTTCTGTTTTCTTTTTCTGCAATTTTGCGAGCTCTGTCAGTATCCTTGAGTTTTGTTTTGTGTTTTGTTTCTACAGTTTTACGGTTTTACAATCTGCAATTTTGTGAGCTTTGCCAGTATTCTTGAGTTGTTTTTTTTGTGTGCTTTGTTTCTACAGCATATTTTTTTCATAGAATATAATTATCTTTTTATTTAAATATGATTATTTTTACATAGGACGAATAGCCATTGTAAAATATGGAAGAGCCTGAAAGATAATTAATAAAAAAAAATAAAAACTGTATATCAAAGCACTTAAAAATCACTTGCCGTTTTAAAGTTTTGAGGGGATTTCCCTTTTGTGCCAAATATTTCGGCGCCGATTCTAGACCCTTAAATTGAAAAGAAAATGTATCAATTATAAGACTTACTTCTAGATAGGCATAGACGTGATCCAATTAAAGAAAGGTTTTTTTCAGCTTTTGCATTGGATGGTTCCATATCAATTCAGTGACTGTTTTTTTTTTCAAATTTAACATAACAATCTCTATAAATGAAAATTTTAGAATATCAAAATTAGGCTACAGGTTATTATGATGTAAATCCAGTTCATGTAACCAGAAAAAAATTGAAGATTCTATTGTTTAGAAAAGTTTGAAAATGCGAATCAAAAAGGAGATATCTTTTGAATAGTCGTGTTTTTTACAGACCTTGACCTAGAAGTTGAGCAAAAGTTGACTTTCTTTTCCCAAAGAGGCCTATATTTTCGTAACTCACGAAAGAAACATTTTTTTAACCTTATATTTACAATAACCTTAAATTTACCTACTGTTAAAGGTTCAGTCTAATAACACCAGTGCTATCCACAATATACAGAAAGTTGAAACATTATTAACCGGTCAGTAAAATACCAAAGAAACACGCGGCAGAATTGAACCTCGGGATACTGTAATTAGCACGTTCAAGCTAATACCACTTGTTAATCTTAAGATCGGATTCAAAGTCGTATGTCTCATGTTAAAACTTAGAGTTAAAACTCTACCCTTCCAACCTAAGTTAAAGCGCTTCCAAAATCGATTGTGGCTATTAGATTTCGTGGGAATTTCCCTTTTTCTCAAATATTATGGCCAGTATTTTAGACCCCTTCACTAAAGATAATGATGCATCACATCATAAGAAGCAAAGAACATATCGCGATGTCAAAAAGCTAATTTATGGTCAAACGGTTAACAAACCATTTTTGGGCTTTTTTGAGTTTTAGGTCAACATAACCAAGATTCTGAACAAGCTGAAAAAATTCTTGATGTTTTTTAGCAAATATCACTCCAAACAAAAAATTCTCTAAACTACGAAATTGGCTTATTTACAATATAAAAATACATATTAGTATGTTAAAACAGGGGGTACGAGACCCTGATTACACCCCCTGGTTAAGATGATACACGCATTATATCATACAATTGAATTTTTCATAAATTACGTCACGAACATCACTTGCCTCGTATTCAAACAATTATCATGGTGATTATATCCCTGGAGACATTAAATATTTGTTTATGAATAGAAAGTAGTTTTAATAAAATCCGCTATGAGTTAATCACCTTGGCAATAATTTCAAAACGAGGCAAGTGATCTTCGTGACGTAATTTATGAAAAGGTCTATAAAGTAAATTCTATTTTACACCCAACTTTATCCAGGCAAGTATATAAACACCATATTTCATGGAGGAGATTCGTAAATTGAACTATTAAATACTATAGAAGTAATAATATGGAGGTAAGTAAATACGTGGTAAAATAAAAAAAATGAATTTAATCATGAAATGCAATAGCGAAAAAAAGCGGCGCTGTTCCAGTCCCTAGCATAGCCATAGATCTATAAAGCCCGAAGCGCTAGATGTCGTGCTTTAAGCCATCGCAGGCAAAAAAAACCCGCGAAGCTTCTGATTGGTCAAGTGCTGAAATTCTGTTGTAATGTCAAGTGACCTAAGTAGGATTTCCTACCTAACTACGGCACACTTTTCAGCGAAAGTACGCCATCAAGCCCTTCGGTTTTCTATACCAATTACTCACGAGTTCACTATTAAATTCTTTGCTAGTTACTAGAATTATATCTAAACTACTAATCATAACTCAAAAGAGCCACGCCCTAGAAGGTAAGGAGAGTCTTTGAAGATGAAGGAAGATTTTAATCATAAGGAAAAACACCTTAATTGCTTCGAACGGACCAAATTAACCTTAACATTCACTTTTCAATGTAAGTAAATTAGATTCACTCTTCTTTATGTATCCAAGGCCTTCAAAACTACAGAAACGCCATGAAATAATGGATATACTTTAAGGGCAGAAAGTTTCACGGGCAGAAAGTTTCGCAAAGTCAAAAAGTCGCGAAATTTAGTGAATTTAAGTTCCGCGAATTATGGTTTTAGTCGAAATTTCACAGAAAGAACTTTCACGAATTCATATAAAATTTATCTTTTTTTGGTAACAAAAAATTTAGCAAACAGTGCAAAACTGAGTACAGGAAAAGTTTATATTTCGCGAAAAACGCGAAAGTTACTGCCCTTAAAGTAATTAGTAGATTGCTTTTTCCTGCAAAGAACAACAGGAGCAAACTTTACCAGCATCAGCAGATTACAGCCATCCAGCCACCAAGAGTTGAGCATCCACAAAACAGAATAACCAACTTTCTCATCTAAAACTTTGAGTTTCATGAAGTAATGTCTATTTTACTGACCATCTCAGTTATGTGACTTTGAAAGGGTGGCTGATAATCCACAAAATCGACTTCATATCCATACCTCTCGCGATTATCTTGACGCTCTCCCAATAGCTCTTTCTAAAAATACAGGAATGTATATTTCAAACTTATGTTTAACTAACCCATTGAGAGTTTCCAGTCAATGACGAGTTTTCAAGCCCACAAGTCATCACACTTTATTGGGAAGTTTTTTAGCCAGATTTAATTTCACGTTTTTGCGAGATTTAATTTTGCGTTTTCGCGTTTAAATTCAAAAATTAATCCGATTAAAAAGTATCTTAATGATTTTTCAAAATTAAGTTAAAATTAATTCGAAAAAATCTGGAGCTAGTCAAATAAAAGATAGAACAATTAATTTAGCAAATTCAGTTGGGCAGCCACCCGGTGAGAGGCACCTAGTCAAAATTGGGTACGGGAACGTGCCGCCGCTGGTCAGTGTCACTTTTTTAGGCTCTGAAGATATGTGACAGGGTCCCAAATTTACTAATTTTCAAGATGTGAATCTGAGCGTGGAAATTAGAAATTTTTTGAATTTTTCGTCTACTTTCAGTCATTGTTCAGTGATTTTTGCCACTTTTCGTGGTGAAATTGAAAATAAGAAAAATTTCGATTTTTCGTTCTGACAGGGTCCCAATTTTTTGAAAATTCTTACAGGGTTCACTTTTCAAACCCCAGCGGCACGTCCCGTCGGCCGTCAAGGTCAGTACACCCCGGGCAGCCATCAATCGTAATAATGCTTACTGTCGTAGGTTCAGGAAGCCAAGCACGTTTCGGAGTGTAGCTGATATCTTTATCTAAGCTGGCTCCATTTGCAATGGCTGTTGCAGCTTTTATAACGGCTGATGTCTCTCTATGATCTTCATATTTCATATTCTGAGGAGAAAAGAAAATACTTAGTAATAAACTATAAGTGACTGATTTCACAGCAAAGAAAGTTTGCTTGAGACAGTCTACTCTCGGGTAACTAATAGCCGTCCCCCCCTGCTAATTAATCTTTTGAAAATTTTCCACCCAGGACATTTTTATTCCAACCCCCCCCCCCCCCGCTTATTAAGTTTTGAGATTTTTTCCAACCCCCCTCCCGCTTATTCCAAGCCCCCGGCTATTAGGTACCCGAGAGTAGGTAAAGAACGACCACCAAGGTGTCTTCCTGTGTGTAATAATAAGGGGGTTTCTGGAGGGAAATGGGATTTCCTTTACTTTACATTACCTTCCTCGGCTAGGAATCAAATTCCGTAAAGAATAAGGGTTTTATAGTTCGAAATTTGAAAGGTGTAAGCAAAATTGCGTCAGAAAAACATAGAGAATTTCATTGGGTAATAGTTTTTCCCCTCAAAATATAAAATTATCAAAGAATTTTCAGTTGAAGTCCTAATGGGATAGTCAAAAAAAAGATTCTCGCCAGTTTTTCGGGAAAAAAATTCATTGGAAAGTACATTACTCTTAAGTCCCGAATAAAAAGGAGGGCCCGAAATTTCTTCAAAATATAATAAACGGATAGCTGAAATCTTTTTCAAAACAAATGTGTAGGTCCTAATAGGGTGGTGTCCTAAAATGTTTCGAAAATTAATAACCAGGGCCGGAGACGTTTACTCGGGACCTTAGAGTAGGTCCCGATACAAAGTTATCAAAACAACCCCCAAACGTTTACATTAACATACCTGTTGACTTTTGGTAAGACGTATTTCTGGCATACTGACACGATTCGTACTGCTTGTTGTTTTGGCTGAACGAGTTCGCTTCTTTGGACTCGCTGTAAAGAGAACGAAAACTAACCAACAGCCTGAAATAAGCTAAATGAAGCCATTTTATTGGCAAAATTTGACTTAGCCTCTAAATGACTTTAGCAGATCATCATTTATCAGTACACTATGTTGATCAGTACAGAAAAAAGTGTTGAGTATTTTCAACTGAGTTATTCCTACAACCATAAAAGGGGTCCAAGGTCTCAAGAAAAAGAATTATGTGCGTTGAGATGACCACACCCTGAACATCAAAATCGTAAGATTGTTAGGGCCTCAAAGAAAAGAGTTTCGGTCAGTTTTCTTTTCGGGAAAGTAAAAGAATAATGACTTTGATTTTGACAAATAAAGGAATACAGTCACATTGAAAGGTTCATGGGAGGCGAGCAACTACATAAATTGAAAAGAAATTTTTTAAAGGTGATTCGAAACGAAAAAAAACAAGGGGACTTTTTTCATGAGCTCAAGTGAAAATCTTTGATCTAAGAAAGCTAAAACAGCTTTGAAAGTAACCCTAAAAGGTCAGCGTTTTAGAAAACCTGCATAAGTTTTTTTGCATTTCAGCTTGGAGGTATGCTTAGCAATATGTTTATTTCTTACCGAGTTTGAGCCTAAGTATGCTTATGAACGTTATATTTACAAAAAAATAAAGGATAGATCTGTAAAATAATGCCATTCCTCATATAAAAAAAATATGAACATACCTTTCCCACCCTTTTTCCGTTTATCGATGGGCGGTGGGAGTTGGTCCCATCGTTTTTGAACAATTTCGATGATTCTTGGATCGGCGTAAGCGAACGCAATATCTAGCGCCGTCGATCCTTTCTTGTTTTCTAGTTGTATTTTAGCGCTAGAATATAATGTGATGTTAGAGTTATCTGGGAAATTTAAAGTCGACTTTTAATTTAAAAAGGCCGAATTACAATGCCAGACACATACTCTTAGGTTTCAAATAAACGCCCCCCCCCCTCGCTTGTTAATTAAGAGGTTTTACAGTTGGAGCGCAAAGGATATGACGTAGCCAAACATACCCGTTATCAATCATAAATTGAACAACGTCGCACTTTGAACTTTCGATAGCCCTCATGATCGGTGTACCACCATTGATTGATTGGGTGTCCATTTGGGCCCCATTATTTATTAGAAGTTCAACCAGATCTTTTTGTCCTGAATGGCATGCAAAATGAAGAGCGGTCCATTTGAAACTGTCCATCTCATTGACATTAGCTCTAAGAGAAATGGAAAAATAAATCTTGACATAAAAATTAAAATTTGTTTCACTATCGAAAACTTTTTATACAGAAGTTGGAATTCGTACAATTTCGGAGCATAAACAGGATGAAACCTAGAAAATCTGCAAACATCTTTTAGTCCCCAAACTAAAGACACAAACTAAAATTTTACTCGCCTGAATGGAAAACATGTTGAGAATTGGGCTTTTCCAGAAACGTATACTCCCTGTTGAGGAGGTCCATTTCCGTTCCAAGGGGGTTAAGGTTTGATATGTGACAGAATTCCATAGGGTTTGTCATAGATAACTGGAATTCCATTGGGGTAGTTTTTTAAATCCTACTAAAATTCAGAATTCCAAAGGGGTTTAAACCTGAAATTGCCTGGAATTCCAGGGGGCTACAGCATTTCCAGCCACATAAGGATGGACCTCTTCAACAGTGGGTATACGGTTTTTTACTAGAAAAGCACATTGGTTCAGGCAGAAAGATTTGGAGATGACTTAAAAAAAATGTTCAAAAAAATCGTATTTAAAATATCATTACAGACCCATGAGAGACCAGATATCTAGCCATTTGGAGGTTGCCTTCTAGACAAGCCATCATGAGCGGTGTTTTGTAAAATTTATCTTTCTGATCAAGGTCGAGGCCATCTTTAACCGCTGCTTTCATTGATTCGCGATCATTGTACTTGATAACCTCGTTGATGTGAATGAATCTTGCACCTGTAAAAGGGAAAAGCATACAAGTTTTTTATAAGAACAACCAATATTTTAAGTCTAAAAATGTTCTTAAAATTTTCTTAATCTTACCATCTTGTAAGTGTCTTGTGCAATTTTCTGTGTTGTAGAGTCCATAAAAGCCTAAAGATGTTCTTAACTTGTTGAAAAAATTTGTGACAAACATACCACTCTTTGGGCAGTACCATACAGAATCGTCTTGTATTGGATGCAGTGGTGGATTGTCTTTATTGAAACGTGTAAAGTCTGTCAGCAGCTAAAAGAGAGAGATAAGTTGTTGAAATAACTGTGCTTTAT
>NW_027104149.1:522996-587371 GCF_902728285.1 Clytia hemisphaerica
GACGCTCTATTTCTTCTTTCACACAAATTGGCATCTCAATTTTTGTCTTGCCCTTAAACACAAAATCAAAGAAATTTTTAAAATAATATAGACTGTCGCAGGTGGATTGTTAGTTGAAAAAAAAATTTAAAATATCGGTCAATTAGAGCGTGGCGATTATCATTTTGAATATGTTACTAAACCTGCAAAACCTTCACTTGCGTAGAATTTTAAAGTAAATAAATAAGACGATTTTAAGGCGAAAATTTTGTCTAATATTTTACACAATGTATGCTGAAATCCCAGGTGTAATGAAATTATAAAATGAGGCAAGACGAATAGAAAACAGGGTTAAAATCGAGTCATGAGAGATGAATTTGAGAGTTATCCGATCGTCAATTAGCCAAGTTGAGCGATAGTAAAACTGTTACAACCATTAAAACGGTTTGAAACCTGCGTTAAGTCAGTGCACATTAGTAAAAACTTTTCCTGTTGAAAATTTTTTTAGAGACAAAAAATTCACCTTCTTGCCCTTGCCCTTTGCACTGCCACCTCCTTTCTTTTTCTAAAAATAATCGTGGAAAAATCGATGAAGTTTTAGTAATCTAGCATGCTAAAAGATTAATTCAGACATTATCAAAAGAAGCAACAACTAATGGAAGGGTCAAATTGTAGTTTATAAAAACTGATATTATCCAACTACAATTATTGTATTATTACATTGCATAGCACCAGCACTAATATTACTTTATAACATGGAAACGGCCCTGGCCGAAACATGTTGGAAATTTCTAGCATCTAATGGTATTTTTGTCTCGATCCTCCGTCCGATATATGGTGTTATTTTTGTATATTTCTTAAAAATCTTGTATCTTGTATAAGATGTTGTTTGTCGATGTTGTTAGTTGATGTTGTGCTGCTTCCAAGTATAAACCAATAGGCGTGGTAAGCGGCAGTGAACTACCACTGTCAACCTCGTGTGTTGTCTTTTTGATGGTGTTTTTACAACTGGTGTTGTAATGAAGAATGAAAAATTTGTATGTAAAAAAAAGAAAAAGAATAAACTTCCTACCTTTCCTCCATCCAATAGAAATTGCTAAAAAACAAGAAACAAAAGTTTTAAATCTACGCATTGTCTATTGACTGGTTGCAATAATTGTCACTACCTGGTATTATGATATTATGATAATACCGGGTATGATGAAAAAGATTTTAACGTCCCCAAATTCTTAGGTAAAATTAGAAATAGGTTCGAAAACAACCCTATAATATGTTGAGTCATTTCGTTAATTTGACGAGGCTACGTCAATTTTTTAAATTTGGGGACGTTATTTTTGCCATACTCGATAATTCCATATTTTAAGCTGCCTTTTTAAGGAAATGAAATAATTGTTTAAAATATAAAAAAGTAGAGGCATTCATAATATGTACCACTGGAGAGCCTTCCAAGAATTTTCAAAAAATTCCACCCAATACGTCACTTTTTCTATTTTTTATGTGACGTATTGGGTGGAAAATTTTAAGAAGTTCTCAGAAAACTCTCCAGTGGTGCATATCATGAATTTTATAAAAACAGGTGTATGGCTTAATAAAATTTACGGGGTAAATTTTTTTACTTTAGGTAATGAAAGTAAAAGTAACATAACTATTGTGAAAGAGGATTAATACCTTATTGATGAATTTTTTGGCAGTAAAGAAAAGTTCATAATCAATCTTTCCACTTTGTTGAGGGTCGTGTGGTTTGAGAATGGATTGTAATTTGTCTTCATTTAGTGGCGATTCTAAAAGAATAAACGTTAACATATGAGGCTGAAAATCTTTCAAATTCGTATAATGAAGGTACATCCATTGTTATGGTCAAGTTTAGAATCTGTTTAAATAACATAAATACACTAAATGCAGTGGATATATAAAAAGTAACATGGGGGGGGGGCAAAGTCAATCCAAAACTGACCTCCTCGACATGTAGAATAAACTTCTTCTTTTTCTGCTGGGAAAAGCGGGCGTTGAATCGTGCAATATGTAGGTAGCAGCATTCCTAAATTGTTTTACTAATAGTTCTTAAAGAAAACAATTTCAGAAAAGATTGTCCGATGAAAAAAGTAGAGAATATCTTACTATTAGCTCTAAGAACAGAGATGAAATCTTGTGTTGGTATTTTGCCACTTCTTTGGCCTTCAGTTTCAGTGTCATAATCGTGGACGTCAACTTCCAATTGAGTTTTATTTTCAATCATCCAATCATAAAACTGAAATAGCAAAAAATTATTATTAAGGGGTCTGGTTTTAAAGACAGCTCTCAAGGAACAGGCCAATCTCGCACTTATTTCTACCATATGTGTAGATATGTTAAAATCACTGAGCTAGCAGAATATCTGGTGGTGCCAAAAGATATATCCCTATTCTACTATACTAGAATTATACTCTATACTCTTTGATAAAAATGAAAAAAAAGAAACAAAACCCACGAATACTGAAAGAGCTCACAAAATTTCGGTTTATGTATTCAATAAATATGTTTTTTCCAAAAAATCAAGATGGTTAAAGACATAATTAACATATTAACATAACTTCATTTTTTGAAAAATACATATTTATGAAGCACTGCAACTGTATCATGCACTTTTTGAATGTTTAGTCATAGTAGGCAGAGGGGTCCAGCCCCCAGCATTTTTAAGGGGGGCTAAGGAAAATAGCCCCCGGCTAAATTCTAGAAACATAGCCCCCACCTTATACAAATTCTCGATAAATTTGTTGCGCCCCAGTCAAAAACTTTTTTTAAGAGGGATAAAACCTTCCCCACAGCATAGATTTTTAACATAATTTAAAATATCTTCAACCTATCATCTCTACCCCCAGTGCTATTACACAACATTTAGCCCCCTAGCAAGCTAGCCCCCGGTATTTTTTGAAAAATACAGCCCCAATCAAGCAAAAATGATTTAGCCCCCCCCCTAAGTTTAGGGGGGGGTGCATTCTATGTAATGCTACACATTTGATATTGATTGGTTTAAATGTATTCATATTAATTTTTTTTAGAAATCTCTTGGATTGTGCCAATTTTAATAACTTTCTCTTCCGTCTATTCCTTTTTCCTACCTTGACGACCTCGACTTGTGTTCCAGGTTTTGTTCCTTTGTTTTTCTCAGCTTTCTTGCATTCTTTGAGAGCTTCTTTATGTTCATTATCTTTAGCAATCACCCTCGCCAATTTACCATCGGCATTCTTGGCTGTTGCTAAGCAACCTGGAGGGAGAAATCGGTGGTGAACTTATTTATGCTATTTGAAGTTGAAAAAAGTTTTAAGTCAAACTTCGACGCTTGGAATAACAAGCCAAGAATTCCATTTGCTAAAAATGCTAAAAAATGACCATAATTATTTTAAGATCTTGCCCATCTTGCCAAATAATATTGAGAACAATATTGTCAGCACAGGAATTGCAAAATATGTCATAATTTAGCAGCGAACAACTAAACCGAGGACTTAAAAGGTTCACTATTGGCTTATGGACAAAAGCCGAATATCGAAATGCCAGAGACCTGGAGTTTGAAAGTTTCTATAATATGTGATCACTTTGCTTTACATTTTCACTTTGAACCAAGAAATTACCAAATACAGTAATCATATTCACATGTGGTCTTAATTAGATTAAAAATTTCACTGGGTCCACACTAGAAAGATCACCAGAAAGAATTTCTTTTTATTCTATTTTTTATGAAATAGATTTTGTTTCTTTTTACCTCTCTGTCCTAGATACTTGCAAACAGCACCATAACCTTTATCAGCAGCTAAATGCATTGGTGTATTCCTTTTTGCATCTAAGACATTGAAATCTGCTCCATAACCAGACAGTATCTGCAAAACACTTAGATGGCCATTGGCAGAAGCACTAAAGCATGAATACAGTAGAATAAAATGATAATTTTCGATCGGGTCGGCAAGTCAAAATGAATGCAGAAAAAGTATGCAGGTTTGTCAAGATATTGCGAGCTTATGGTTAAATGTGTTTTTTTTATTCTTTTTTTTCACTTAACTTAAATGGGGGGGGTTAAATATTGTTATATGAAACCTTAAAATCGATTCAGTTAATCAAAAGTTATCTTTAAAAAATCTTGACCTACCCAAAAAATCAAAAGTCATTAAAAGTTACACCAACACAACTGAAGTCATTGGTCAAATAAATAGAGAAACATAATGACTAAATGTTTAAAATTTATAAAAAAGAAATTCCCTACCTGTGTGCAGCAGAAACATTTTTGAAATTATAACAATTAGGGTTTGCATTAAATTTCAACAACAATCTTGCGCATTCCTCTAATCCTTTTTCACAGGCAATGTGTAATGCAGATTTCCCAGTGCTCTAGATGAATCAAATATCATCATTATGAATAAACACTTTATAATCTTAAATAAGTTTAAAAACCCGGACTAAAAATGAATAGCTTAGTAAGCAAAATACTCATACTAGCGATTAACAATACTTATTTCACTCAAGTCCTCAGTTTAATGGTGCGCTACTAAATTAAAAGATTTTGCGCCATTCCTATGCTGGCATATATACTGTAGACATTTTTTCATATATTGTTTATTACGTAGCTTCCACCATTACGAAAGCAAACGTTCGATTTGCATAAAAAGGATCACTTCAACAGATTTGAACTTCTATGGATTTGAACTTCTATGGATTTCGAAGATATTCAGAAAAATCCGTTTAGAATAACATTTTAAATAGATTAAAATAATAAGTTCTTACTTCATTCTGTTGGTTTACTTCAACTCCAGCGTTAAGCAAAGTTTTAACAGCTTTATCTAATCCCTCAGATGTAGCTTTGCTCAGTAAAGAGCTGCCGTCATTATCCTGGAAGAAAGTTACGAATAATAAACGCTTTTTTTATAAAAACCATTTTGTAAGAACATACGGCTTGAAAATTGGCCTAAAAACCTAAGAACAAATTAAGAACAATCTAGGCATCAGATTTTAGAAATTACTAAGAATAAGATAACTAAGATTTTAACAGATTTTTGGTAAAAAAACCTTTGAAAATCTTAAAACTACTACTTACACAAACGTGAACATTAGCTCCATATTTGATGGCAAGATTTAAACATTCCTGGTGGCGCTTGGTTGCATGCAAGCAATAGTTGCAAATGTTGTTCCCATCCAGATCTCGCACTTAAAAATATAAATAAGTAGATACAGCTCATGATTTAGACTTCCAATTATCAAAATGGGACAATGAAAAGAGCTAACTAGCTTGCCATCATATTTAATGGGGCACCAAAGCACATAGAAGGTTTTCAATCCAGATACTTGTTATCAGATTTATCTAGGGCTTTAACTAAAACTTTTCAAAAAGAGCTTAACGTTTTTTAAGTCAAGCAATGAAAGCACTGTACATGATAAATCCGGATCAAGAGCTCCTTCCAGGAGAGCCTTTAGTGCTTGGACATGGCCATATTCAGCTGCTTTCATATATGGAGTTCTTCCTTCCAAATCAGTTTGATCGCAATCTGCACCATAACTAATTAGATGTTTTATAGTGGCGTCATCATTGGCACAGGCAGCAAGATGTAGACCAGTCCGTCCATGTGAAGGCTCTAAAGTGTAACAGTGTATCAATATGTGTGAAGTAAACAGTTGTTAGGTGTTTTAATGCAAAGATCTTATACAGAAAGTTTGAAATCTTTAAGTATCATCCAAATAGACTGTTGCATATGATGTGAGCAACAAACACACTAAGATATTTTAGAAGATTATACTATTCAGTACTCAAGCTGGATCCTAAGCTAAAGAGAGTCTGATTGATTGATACAACACAGTCAATAAACAGATACAAAAGGTGCCTTTTGATTGATTGATTGATCAAATTGTCCAAATGTTTGAGAAACATAAATTCATACAAATAAATAGATGACATACCTGCAAAATTGACTAAGTCTGGAATACCATTATCAATAAGTTTAACTATTTTATCGTGATCCTTTTCATTGACAGCCTGTATCAATTTCAAAATTTGAAGTTTTGATAATCTATCTGTGGCAATTGGCATGCTATAATGAGAAAAAACACAATTATACATAGTTTCTGTTATAACAGATTTGTTGTTGTCAAAGATTTGGATGATTTTTCATCTTTTATGAACAACATGATGTCTATAAAGTTTGATAATCTATTACTCTATTACATACTTATTATTCTGAATCTTTATCTTTCTAAATCATAGATTGTCTCACCTTGCAACCTTACTCTAAATTATTTCAAAGGTTTATATCTTACTTTTCAGGACTTTATTCAAACTTTCACTTAAGAAAGAGGAAAAAACTTATCTCTTGAACTATCATATATATATTGTCAATGTGTTAGTGAAGGAACATTAAAAATAACATTTTGCAATAGTCAATTAGAAGAGCTTGGTGCAACCCTCTTTGAAAAGTTTAGATTTGAATCATTCTTTATTTTCTCGTATTATTCAAATATACATTCCTTGAAACATCATGAGAGTGAGTTTTAAAATTCACTAACCTTGAAATGCTTTCTTAAAAATCTGCACATTGTACCAGTGGCAACAAATAATAAATCTTTCTATAATAATAAAATTGCGTCAAAATGAAAAATAAAAGTTACTTCATGAGAATGTAAAATTTATAGAATTGGAGATTTGGATTTTTAACACAGCCAGCGTCAGTTTAAATTTTCCATAAAAAGGAGGGGGCTAGAAGAAGAACCACTTTTTGGGGGTACCTAATGTACTTGGGGGATCTGAAATCTCATTAATCTCATTTAATGTGAGGGCTGAATACTTCAGCTTCAGGTCCCAGGTAAAAATTAGGTTCCCCTGAGTTTTAAAGTCTCCCCAAAAATTTATGAATTTTTGTTAGCCCCCAGGAGTTTTGACCCTAGACACTTTCAAAAAATTGATCCAGTAAAAACGGGTACTCCAATGTAAATTGCGTTCAGTTCTAAGTTTAAGATAAAACATTTTGCACACTTTCTATAAAAAATATTGGGCCGCAGGGAAAAAAATTTTCAGATTCACAAGCTTCAATTTGAGTGATTGAAGCTAACTAATAAGCTGAATTACTTTAGCCCCTACATTAAGTGATGAGATTTTAGCTCCCCCAAGTACATAGGTCCCCCCAAAAAAGTGGTGTACTTCCAGCCCCCTCCTTTTTTTGGGAAAAATTTAGGGTGTAACCCCCTCCCCAACCAGGAGGGGGGCTCACACTATGGTGGTTGGCTTCAATTACTCAAATTAAAAGAGCTCATGAAGCTTAAAAAATTTCCCTGTGGCGCAAAATGTTTTCACATAAAATAAGCAATATATTTTATCTTTACTTGGATCTGCAACACAATTTATATACATGAATAACCCTTTTTTTGTGGAACAAATTTTTTATAGTCTTGAATGTCGAAAGTTCTGGGGGCTACAGAAAAATTCATGAATCTTTGGGGGGACTTAAAACTCAGGGGGGGACCTGATTTTTGCCTGAGACCTAAACAAATGTAACTGACAAAACTATGCAGCTCTGCTTGCAGCGCTCTACTCTACCATTTTAGAATCTCATATTTGCTGTGCAAGTATTTTTTGCAAAAATCGCAAATCAGAATCAGACAGAATCGCAGGTAAATAAAACAGCATGGTTGGATGATAAAAAATCAAGATTCAATCAATTTCAACAATCAAATTTCAATTGGTCAATATTGTGTTTGATTTGGTTCACCTGGATTGAGATCATCTGGCTAAATTAATGGCCTTACGTACTCTTCGCTTGAGAGAATGATTGACAGATTAAAGTTTTCAACCTATGAGGGAGCGAAGTTACAGGTGCTGTGCTTGACTCGAAAATGAAAATAAATACACTGATGAGGGGCGAGATGGAGGTGGATCATGTTTAATTTGGTTAGTCGTTAACTAGTAATAAAACTTTTTTTTTACTTTTTCTAAAGAATGCATCATTTTTCTTACTTCAAATAACCAATTATTAAAAGTATCTTATAAAAATTCCATCTCATCTGACTGATGAACCGGGCCACTATCTAGAATTTTGATTGTCAACAAAACAAGACCCAATCAATCGAACTCCATATAACGATTATGGGAAAAATCGCAACAGAGGGGCTACATACTTTATTCCGGATAGACATCCGGGTACAATAAAAATCTTTGAATAAAAAAAGAACTTTTTTACCGTCAACTGCTCCAACTTGGGACTATCTGACAAAACATGAGACAGCAATTCGGCCACCATTTCAACAAACCTCCAAAGTTATTTTGATTTGAGTTAATGAATGGCGTATTAAAAATACACGATTTCTCTTTTGCACCGATTAGGCTTTTAAATCGAAATATGAAAAAAATCCGTAGTGGAACACACGCGAATGTCTGGAACGAAGAAAATACCAAATTAGTGGCAAAACAATGGAGCGTTTGACGTCACTGGTGCAGCAAGTTAATCACTCGTTATTTGTTAATCCCTTTGGGCGATAGGCAGTTAGGCAGCGGGCGTTTTCTAATTCTCCAATTGGCGTCCGGTCATTTTGAAAACAAAAAGTTAAAAAGGACGCGCTATCAGTGAAAGTTATTGTGACATGTTATGATAGAAAGCACGATTGATAAACTTGGTGGAGTTATAAAAACAAATTTGTTGTCAAAGAGATTTAACAGCAAATGAAAATAAAGGCCAGATTGTCAACAGTCCCATGTTTTGACCAATCGTCCCAAGTTAGAGCAGTTGACGGTAAGGGACCATTCAAAAAGTACGTACGCTCGAAAATGGCAAATTTTTTATGTGTACCCCCCCCCCATTCAGCGTACGTACACTTTTAAGTACAGCCCCCCTTAACCAAAGTCAAAACTTGAAACTCTTGTAACAGTAGAATATGTAGGTATCCAATCGTATGTATAACAAAGTCTCAAGAAATTAAAAGAATGTATAAGATGAACAAAAATACCAAAGGAGAAATGAAAAATAAAAATCGCAAAAACAATTTTTTGATGTGAAAATATTGCATTTTTCTCTCAAAAAAGACAGTTTAGGAAAAATTACGAGCTTACATACTTCTTCTCAAGGACCCCCCTCCCCCTCGTACTCTTTCATACACTTTTGGGAATACCCCCCTCCCCCTCTACAACCCTGCAGATTACCTTTCTGAATTTCTTTCTGATTTCGTCCACAAACTCCACTGAAACATGAAAGCATATGATTTCACTTGCTTTCACCTTTGCGCTCAAATTCTGAACTTTAAAATTACAGTTTTGAACTAGCTTTGATAAAAAACTCTTTTTTCATTGGCCAGCGCATTGCCCTTTCCATTTCCTTCGAAATGTTGTGACTTCATCCTGTCATTTTATCTTTCGTTTTGATTAGCAATATCAATGCGGGTACATTCTTTTTTTTTATAAGCATACGGTAAACTTTGGCTGAAGCTCACTATGCTAAAGTAAGCTCAATTTTGAGCCTCGACTTATACTTAACCCGATGCTTGGTAAAAAAATTATGAAGGGGGGGTAAAGATTTTCGCGCATTTCCCCCCTCTTAATCTTGAGAGAAATGAAGACATTCTATTATTTTCAAATGTTTACCCAGGTTTACCATATGATTTTGAATCTTTATAGTGTCTGTTGTGTTCATGTTTCAAAAACAGACTGCTACACTTTCTCTCTTGACTTAGTGCTTTTTGATATTATATAGGGATCAATTTGAATTCTGTATAAAAAATAAATAAAATCACCAATTTTGTTTGTAATTCTCTTCTTCATTTTTCTGTTATTTTCTGAAGTTTTGGAAATTATAATTCTAAAAATTTCTTTGGCTGAGCCTCAAGGTAAGGTATGTTTAGCATATGCTTAATTTTTCTGGAAATTTGAGCTACAGTATGCTTATAAACGTTATGCTTATAAAAAAAAATGAGTGTATGAACAAACTCAATGTTGGTGCACAAATAGACAAAAAAATAAAACGATGACAGGTGGAAAGGCGATGGCGGACAAGATTGGAGGAAACTGTGTTTTCAAAGATGTAAAAGTTTGATTTGAAAGATTTTGGCCGATAAGTGCAAGGGGGAAGGGGTCTGAAGCTTATCAGCCCAATGGCAATAAAAAATTCGAAAGTTTTTTGTCGAAGACCCCTATAATATATTTATTGCGAAGCGATTGAAGCAGTTTTGCTATATTGTGTGCACGTAATTTTAACTTCTATCCCAAGCGAAAATACGACCCTCAACATGGCCCGAGAATTCTCGGGCCAAAACTTTTATTGGAATTCGCGTAAAGCCCGAGTATGGCCCGAGCTGGCCCGAGAATTCAGGCCAATTTTTGAAAACATGATTTAAACAGGTGTGTAATTTCAGGACTGAATTTTTTTAACATTTTCTTTGAGAAAAACTTGGTTTCTCTTAATTATATTAAATATATGAATGTTGTAAATTCATATAAATATTAAATGTCTTATTTGGTATGAAAACATAGTTATAAATATACTTAGGGTGGAAATATTTGCTAGTAAACTGGTCTTGGTTTTAAACTGAAGCGTGTCCACGGGCAGCCTAGACTAATGTTAAATTTCGTTTTCGCGCAAATTCGTCACATTTTGTCTCGATAACCTCATAACTACGGAACTTATCGTTAGAGGCAATCGAGCAAGAACAATAGAACAAATCTTTATTTGGCTCTGTAGAAAAATTGCAAAATAGAAACTCGCTTAAATTCGCAATACTGATTCTTTACCCCAAAACGAAACTTTTCTATTTTGTAAATCTTTCATACACTTCCCCATACGTAAAATATAGAGTACTTTCGTTTTCCTCCCAAACTTGCAAGGGAAAAATGTTAATACTGCATGTTGTCCTCGCGGACTTTCCCAGCGTAATTTATTTGTGTGATGTCATAATGTTATTGTTCTCTTCTCAGATTATTACTGACGGCACTTCAATCGCTTACAGGGTTGGACAATGGTTGACAATAGATCGTGACATATACAACAATTCGATGACGCGGACAAATGAAAGTTCATTTTGGGTGGCTTAGATAACACTCGTAAATTCTTTATTTTTCTAGTGTATTTTGTTTTTTCGTTTTAGAAGAAATACTATACGGTAGAAAATAGGGTTTTATACTATTGTTTTTAAATTTGATATTTTAAATGCCTATTATAAAGAAAAATTCGTAAGTGGGCGGAAAAATAAAAACGCCTTTGTTTTGAACGCCCGACTGCAAAAATCTCGGGATTCTGGGACTTCTTTTGAGACGGGGGTTAGACACGAAAACAAAGAGCTAAGTAGAATAGTAGAATCGGCTTTTTCAAACATTAAATACAGTGTAAAGTATTTTTGTAATCAAACATTATATTTAGCAAATATATTGAAAAAAAAATAATTTGTTATAAGCAAACATAACTTGTGCGGAAAAGAAAGTCTTTATTCATTGACCCCCAGATTTTTCATCGCATAATTTCTACGGGAAATCGAAAATTATTTCATTCGGCTTGTGATGTTTGAGAGCTTGGATGTTGGGAAGCTGCAAGAATAAAGGTAAACAAATTATAGTCTTTTTTCTGAAAGAAGAATTAACATTCTGCTAGACTGACGGGAAGCTCGTAAAGTTTTTTTGAGCGATATAAACAAAACAGACAAATCTTATTTTGTACTATTTTGTTTGACTGGACATGCTGAATCAATTTAACATTTAACATGGCCCGAACATGGCCCGAATGACTCGGGTCATGTTCGGGCCAAAAGAATTGATAGGGTCTCTCGGGCCGAACATATGGTCCGAAGAGGCCCGAGCCCGAGAATTCTCGGGCCATGTCGAGAGGGTCGTGCGACAATACCTGGGACTGTTGGGTGCACCGGCAGGGTTGCCACTATTTAAGGATATCCTAGAATTAGAGTTCCTCTTTTATTTTGCTAGCAACTTATTGGCAAATGAAGAAGGTAAGGGGCCACTCACATATTGATTTTTCCCACGCTTTTAGCGCCATTCTGATGCTAATTAAAAAACCCACGTCATATTATAAAATAGGTCACCCATGCCATTTGAGGCCCTGCAACTCCACTCCACATGAGGCCCTGCAGCTCGCACTTATCAATCATCAACCATCCATCCATGTCCATCATCATCATAATCATAAAACAACATAGAAATTCAGAAATTGTGGGGCACTCTAGAGCAATAATAACCAAAGGACAAATGACATTACTATCTTTCACAACTCTACCACTAGTCTAGAGTGTGATGAATGAATTTATGTTGTACACAGACGTACCTCTTACCACCGTTCACAGTCGAAATATATTTAATCAGTGCTTGTTCAAAAGTCCAAAAGCGGAGTTGTGATTGCCCATACGATGCTCGCTACTTTGCCTACCATTTTGTTGTGGAATAAACAAATTCTGAACAAGAGCCGCAGGGACAAGGATTTCTCTTGGGCGGGCGGGGTGGTGGGGGTAGCCTGTTGAGTTTAGCCAATGTCAATTGAATACTATACGTTGTTGTGTATCCTCCCACCACCCTAGCCAGTACCTTCCAAAAAACCATAAAAAAGCGGTTTTCGTCTAGCTAAACCATAGTCACTAGAAATATACATAATAAGGAACGGGGGGGGCGGGACGCGAGGATTGCGGTGCAATAAGCTACGGGAGTCCACCTGCCTACCACACGATAGGCCAAGTTTTCAAAAAAAAAACAAGACGACTTAAAGTCGAAAATTTCGCCTAAAGTTTAAACTGCATGGGAAAAAACAAGAAGTAGAGATGAAAGCTGATCTGAAGTTTTTTTTTTTCCGTAAATTTAAATGTACATAAATAAACATCGCTGAAAAAGGGGATGGGTGAAAAGACAGTGATGTCTTCTTTTATCTCCTGCGAATGTTTTTAGCTCTTAGGACTTTTTTATTTTAAATCACTATCATTAATATTTTCATCGTGTATACTTTTTAGGCAAAGTTATTATCGCAAAGACTTATATTAAAAAAAAAAAAAAAAAAAAAAAAAAAAAAAAAAAGTCTACTTTACATCGACCCTTGATGAAACAATTTGATATGAACAACGAGGCTCAAAATCACTAAAAAGATAAGATCAATTTACGAACAATGGTTGTTTAATTCTTAAGAACTAATAACTGAAGGGCATATCACCATCTATAAAGAGTTATTAATTTGATTATTATAGAAAAAAAAACCTTATCAGGGAAAATTTCGTCGGGGAAAAGTGACGAAATTTTGGCCAAGTGACGAATATTTTTCCCCGACGAGAATTTAGCCCGGCCTTAACGCCTTTACCAACTACCAGCAAGTGACAAATATTTTTCCCCGACGAAGTTTTCCCCGATAATGTAAATATGTTCATATGTGCGCCATCCCTTGATTACTTTGTAAGAACTAATTACCGAAGGGTATATCACCATCTATGTATATCACAGTCTATCAAAAGTTATTGATTTGATTCTTATAAAGTATATGCTTATAAGAAAAATAAATATGATCATATTGTGCGCCATCCCTTATTTACTTTGTAAGAACTAATTACCAAAGGGTATAACACCGTTTATCAAGAGTTATTGATTCGATTCTTATAAAGTGTATGCTTATAAGAAAAATAAATATGCTCATATTGTGTGCCATCCCTTGTTTACTTTGTAAGAACTAATTACCGAAAGGTATATCACAGTCTATCAAGAGTTGTTGATTTGATTCTTATAAAGTATATGCTTATAAGAAAAATAAATATGATCATATTGTGCGCCATCCCTTATTTACTTTGTAAGAACTAATTACCGAAGGGTATATCACAGTCTATCAAGAGTTATTGATTTGATTCTTATAAAGTGTATGCTTATAAGAAAAATAAATATGCTCACATTGTGTGCCATCCCTTGTTTACTTTGTACGAACTAATTACCGAAAGGTATATCACAGTCTATCAAGAGTTGTTGATTTGATTCTTATAAAGTATATGCTTATAAGAAAAATAAATATGCTCATATTGCCTGCCATCTCTTGTTTACTTTGTAAGAACTAATTACCAAAGGGTATAACACCGTTTATTTTTGACTGTTTTTCTCTCAATAAAAATTTACACTATATATCAATTAAACTGTCTGTGTGAGTTTTAGTTTTACTGGCTCAAAATTATCTAATTCAGTCAAAATCATCACAAATGTTAATATTTTTCTGGATGTGGATGGTGTGTTGTTTTGGTTATCTGATTTGACTTTTGTCTATATTTCCCTTTGACTGACTTTAGTCATGTTTAGACTCAGACAGCAGGTCCTAATTTCAGCCCTGAATTTAGTTGCTGTTAATTATGAGCTTTTTGTTCTTTATTTTTAGAGAAGTTGTTAGAATAAAACAAATCTCATGCTTATTATTTTCCAATGGCAATTTGAAGAGTAGCTGATTGACTACTATGTCTTATATAACCAGCCCCACAAGACAGCCCATGCAGTAATGTCAACTGAGTAAACCTAAAAGGGTATTTATCAAATCACATGCATCATGCCGCTGTCAGCTGTGAAAGATGTGCAACACTGGCGAACTGAAGAATGAAAATATCAGATGAGATTTAACGTAGCATCAACCAATTTATGGAATAAACTTCATTTTCGTTGAATTGAGTTATAAAAAACTCTGAGAGATTACTGTGTTTTTTTAGCCCTGGTATTTCTGGTTGCTAAAATTAACATTGCTCAATAATTTGGTGTTAACGTACATGTTTAAAATTTTAGAATGACATTTTTGTCCTGCAAACAGTTGTACATGGATCGTAGTATTTATACATTTGGCAGCCAAAGACACTGAAAGGATTTTTGCAATAATATGGCCATTGTTTATATATTATATTGTGGACATCAAATGATAAGATTTACGAGAAAATCACCGTGACATTTTAGTGAATTCATGGTGAAAAGCTGCAATCATTCAATAATTCACTCAAAAAAGCTGTGAATTGTAGAAAGGTTGCAACTTTTCACCTAGATTCAATGTGAATTCACTAAAAAGTCACAAGGAATTTTTCTGAATTTTTTCCTGTGTACCGTCAACGGCTCTAACTTGGGACGAGTGGTCATATAATGGGATGGTTGACTTTCTGGTCTGTATTTTCACTTACTGCTAAATCTCTCTTGACAAGAGAGAAAAAAGTTTGTTTTCTATGAGATTTGCGACTATGTTAATTAAATGACTTTGGAGGTTCTGTAAAATGATGGCCGAATTGCTGTCCCATGTTTTATCAGACTGTCCCAAGTTAGAGTCATTGACGGTAAGTTTATCTTCAGATCTTGCATGCTAATTTACATCAATTATATTAAAAATACAAATTTTTGCCCAAAAGTATAATTATTCTCCAAAAATAACACATTCAAGTTTTTGGGTTATTTCCAGATTTTCTAGAGGGCAGTACCGCAGACAGGAGGGGCACAAAATTTGTGTAGGAGAGCAGATTTTTATGACACAGTAATTATATTTTTATATTATGAATAGATAATTACTATGCCATGAAAGTCTGCTCTTCTACACAAATTTTGCGCCCCTCTTGTCTACGCTACTGGAGGGATTCTGCAAGAATCTTGTATCAAAGTCAAAAATTTTGCATGATGGAAATTATAATTTCGTGAAATAGTAAGATTTTCTGCTGGAATTGATTTTGTCAAGATTAGATTTTTTCTATTCAAGAATACTGAACAAAAAAAAAAAAAATACTACCGTAATGGTAACAGGTAATCTTTTACAGAGAATAGAAAAAATTGTAATATTGAAATTACATTTAAGGAAGAATTTTTGGCGGGAATTTAATTTGGCATGATGGGTTTCAAGGATTAAAATTAAGGTGAAAATGTTTGAAATACCCCCTTTCATGACATCTAAATAGTGAAAAATCGATTTGAGAAAATTTAAATTTGGCGGGAACTTTTCGGCCAAAATTTCTTCCTTTAATGTATGCGTAACAGTGCACAGAAATTTTAAATTGACTTTTCACAGGATCTCTTTACAAAATTATGAAATTATCCAAAATATGAAAATTGAGTGTAAAAGAGGTGTTAAAGGAATTTTTATACAACATAATAATATTGATTGTTGTTTGTAATTGTATTTTAATCCATTTTAATAATCCTTGTACAAGGTAATTTTTCAAAAGTGTAGTTCATTAAGGCTAACAGCTAACAAGAATTATCTTACTAGAGAATGAAAGTTTTATTTATTTTATATAAAGTGTCCCTTTTATTATTTGAAGCTTTCCATGTCATTCTTTATCTTTCAACAAACTAATAATAATAATTTAATAGGTTTGATTTTTAAAGGACCTAATAAAACTTTTCAAGTGGAACCCAAATCTGCGATATCAACCTGTTCATTCCAAAAAATTATCCTGTCCTCAGGTAAAATTTTTATGCTGTTGTTTGGCAATATTATATTCTTTTTTTTTTTGTTGCAGGATTTTTGGACGAAACAAGCAAGATCCTGAAAAAAGGATAAAAAAATCTCCTAGGAGACTGGAAATTAAGGCAAACCATGAAAAAGGGGCATCAAACTTTGATTGATTTTTAACAAATCTCATCACATTCTTGTAAAACTTTCTGGGTGACCAACCTTGTAGGAAATTAGCAAGTTTTTACTTTAGAAATTTCTATTTCTTTGAAAGAAAAAAAGTTTGGTAAGAAAATTTGCTAAGAGAGGATCACTTTTTATTAAAAGTAAAAAAAAATGTCTTTCAATTTTTCAAATTTTACCACAATTCAAAGCAAACTGCTAGTCAGACGTAAGTTTCCTTGCAAAATACAAAAATTGAGTTTCCTATAAGAATACAGAGACATTTTTCTTGAAAAATGCAGAAAAATCATTTTCTTTCAAAACATAAACAGTTATCCTTAATACAAAGATGAAAAACACAGAGATATTTTCCTTTAAAAATACAAGAAAAAGTCAACAAATTTCTATTTTCTATGGAAGAAACTTATTTTCCTTAAAAAACAAACAGAATAATGTAGAAATCTTGGAAGAAAGTCAAGAAGTTTGTACTTTCCAAAACAAAAAAAAAGGTTATTTGTCATAAATTTCCAAATCATTTGGATCAAAATAAAAGAGCTTGAACTAATCTGAAAATTCATTTTTGATTCAATCTTCTGAACTGAATTTGTTTGAAAAATTTGTTCGATCTTTAGAAATATTCAAAACATTTGACAAACATAAAAGTTTAAAATTGTACTGAGTAACATGATTATTGCCTTTTTGTTTATTGCCAAAAGGTTGAAATATTCAAAGTTTGTACAAAATAAAAATTATATATTATTTCCAATTTTGGCAAGTTTATTATCAGTCCAAAATGTACATAATGGCATTGTGTTTATATCTGTTTATATAATTATCATTCAGGTGTATTTTGAAAAAATGTTGAAAAATATTCTCAAGTGCCAAAATGATAAAAATTAGTAGTCACCATTCCCATTTAAACGTTCAACACTGTCAGTCATTGGTATCAGGTAGTTTCACTCAGGCGTCAAAGGACGTTCCCCAAATATCATTCAGTCATTATCATTTACCGCTATTCAAATCCATATCTCATTATATACATTTCACGTCAATCCATATTTTTACTGTCACTTGGGTAAGGCATCACACAAAGTTATACAAGGACATAAAAAGTAAAGCCAAGTTCAGTTGTAGGTAAACACAGATTATAATCTTATAATACTTTATTATTCAATCCATATAAGTCCATTTCATTTTATGGATATGTCATTAAAACTCCCACTTCTAATAAGGCAACTTCCAATTCATCCAACCAGATCGATGAACACAATTGGCATTCAGCCATTGAGTGCTAGCTGACATCAGTACCAGAGATATATTTATACGTAGACATAGGACCTTTTACATAGTTCTTCTGGTTATGTCTTTTTATTCATTCAGTAGCAGACAGTAGAAAATCAGCATCAAATTTGTTTAGTTCCCTCTATAGTGTTCGTTAGCAGTATGAAATTCCAATAGGCCATTTCACAGTCGCAAAGCGTAATGGGTAATCAGGACCACTGCGCGCTAATAACGACTTACTATTGGTCCAAAGTTTTGAAAAAAATTGAAGATTTTTGCGTCTAGCCAACGGGAAGTCGTAATGGAGGCGCAATCAGTCCTGATTACCCATGATCCATTTCGACCGTGAAATGGCCTATGGCATTTGCTTGATCAGAAGAACATTCTTCATATTCAATGAGAAAGAAATCAAGAAAGTGACAAGTGATCCTCTTGCATATATATTCTGTTTTGCTTTGGAGAAACAGCTTGGCTCAAACATTTTGACAGTCTGGTTGTGGCTAGTTTGTATTTGTTTTTGTTGAAAAATGATATAAACCATCCGTAGTTCGGACAAGATTTTTTTTCCTATCCGTCATTATGGGACTTTCCTAATCAACATCCGATTCGCGTACACCCCTGAAATCACTTTCGTTTTCTATGTGTACCAGGGCTTATATCCCCCGTCAACGCGTCCATCAGAATCATCAATAGCGTAAGGGGGTTAGATAAGCCATGGAGTCGAGGGTGCCGTATCGAGTACTTTCGTTTTCTAATTTTTTTTCCGACGACACCGCCGCGAAAGACGATTGTAATACTTTCGCTAGGCGAAATTAAAAAAAAAATATTGTATATATTTATTAGAGCTGTGAATTGTGATACTCACGGATAGAAAGCTACACCGCAAACTTTTATGTAGGACATATACAAAAATTTTTCGCGATGCCTCTCGAATTGAAGCAAAAAAAACGATGATATTATTACTGATTCGCAAAATTAAATTCCCGTCAAGAAATTCACAAGTACTTCCTGAAATTCGCGAAAATTTTCATTTATTCAGGATAATTTATCAGAAATATGTTCAAATACATAACGCTCGAATTTATAGCAAGGGGCTTTATAAAAGAAATACTTTCAATCTCCACTATATAAATTCCAAGAAATACTTTTACTCTATCCATCCTCTTTATTTAGGAAATTATCTTCCCGCAAAATACATATGATTAAACTAAAGGAAGGAATTTTGGCGGATTTGGTCAAAATCCTCCAATCCAAATTTAATTTTTTCACCACCTTAATCAAATCCCTTATGAGTAATTAAGAATTTAATTACAAAATTGACGTTATGTACTTTGTTAATAATATGTTGCATCACCTTCTTTTACAAAAACTATAAAAAAGTGCTAAGTTTTAATGGGTTATTAACGTTTTTGTTTTTAAAGTTTTTTCTAAACTATCCGCAAAGAATTGAACTGTTTTAAATTTTTCGGAAAAATTTTCTGAATTAATGCATGAAAATTTATAGCTGCTTTTCTATGAAAATTTGGGATGGAAATTGGTCAAAAAGCACTATTTTCAATATTTTGAAGCAAATAAGCTTTTAGAAAATTTTTCCGAAAAAACAATTTTAGTTCTATAAAAGATACACCATCTACTGCAAAAAAAAATTCAAAATGTTTTTTCTTCGCCGAAACTAAGCTCTTCAAAGTTGAAATACTCTTCTTTGCAAAAGTCTTCATTTTCTTCTTCATCATCTTCATTGCGATTTTTAAATTTTCAGACTCACTAATAATTGGCCTAACAGAAAATGTATAACATGCCACAGTTTTGTGGGCTACAACAAAGTAGAACTTTATATTTTTTAAGTGGCAAATATTAAAAATTCACTATGGTCAGAGCCCTTAAGTTGCTCTATTTGTTCCCCTATTTGTGTTCTATTTCAGGCTTCCTTTTTTAATGGCGTTTTTTGGACATATATGTCCTTTGTCCGCCAAATTCAATTTTTCAAGCTAACTGCCAAATTAAATTCCCTCTGAAATGAAAAAAACTTTTTCGGCCATCTGCCAAATTAAATTCCCGCCAAAGTTTCTTCCTTTAATGTACGAAACATTTCTGACCTGACTCGCAATTTTTTTTAGCTAAAAAGGCAATCATAACCAAAGAATTCAGTGTCGGTGAGAATAAGGTCGATTATGATACCTCAATGTTCAACAAAATGTCTTAAAAAACTTTTTAAATTTTTCAAGTGAAGCTAAATTCTGAGTGATTTTTGGTACTTGGATCTCAAACTTTACCCTTTTTTTACGAAGAATTTCATGTAAAATATGTACACATTTTCGGCACTAGGTACCCCCTAGATTTCAAACAGCTTAAAAAATACTTATGGCTTTGGGACACGAGAGGTTTTTTCGCGTTGGTGCAATGCAACATGCTCCATCCCACCAACCTGAAACGCTTTCTCGAGTCTCCATCCCATTTTTCTTTTAATAACATTTGTGCTTCTCTCATTTTTGTCCCAGGGACAAAATCAGCGTGTGTTTTGGTGATTTCCCTCACTTTTTGTCCCAAGAAACCATGAAACACGCACTTTTTTCTTGTGTTGGCGGGATGGAGCATGTTGCATTGCACCAACGCGAGAAGAACTTCTCGTGTCCCCAAACCTTTAAACCGGGGGAATCACAAATAAAGCGTAAAAGTGTTAATCTTTTAGAACAATTAAAAAAAAAAAGTTCTTGTAAGACTTTGAATTATTAAAGGTTTCTTGAAAGTACTTTAAAAACTGTTTATAAAAGCTAATTAAAATTTACAAGAGAAAGCTCTTACTAATCGTCTTCTCCTTAATATTAAGCCTAGCTAGAGTGTACAATGCTCAATATAATAAAGAATTTTGCGCGTGTGAGAAAATTCAAAGGAAATGTAAATCTCAACTAAAAACATTTTCGCGAACCGGGCAAAGTCTACCAAAAGAATCCCACCCTAAAGACAATCCCATCAGCTGCCTTGTCAGAAAAATATATATAATAAAAGAAAGTATAAGAAAATTTGTTCTAAAACTTAATGCTAAAAAATGAAACTATGACCAATCGTTTGCTTTATTGTTAATCTTTAAACTGGAGGCAGAGGTAAATTTGGGTTAAGTGCAGTCATTTCGAAGCCACCTGCTTCTAGAGTGCTCAATAATGCTGTATTATTGTCTATGGACTCTTGTAATTGTTTTTGTTGCTCTTTGAGATCCTCTTTTTCTCTTTCGTACTCGCTGTTTTTCCGGTGCTTGGGACGTTGACCTTTACACTTACGAACAAATTTCACCATCAACGATTCAATCTTTTCTGCCACGACCACACTACTCGACATTGTCACCTGGGAAAAATGAAAGCAAATAAAAACGCATTAGAGAGGGTACACCTAAAATCGTAAAAAATCCAGAAGACCACATTATTAAAACTATTTCAACGTTGAAAATTTGAGACGTCACACTTGGAATTAGTCGAGACTATCCAAAAAAAATCAATACCTAGAGGACCTAGAGCTAACTACCTGTGGGACAGCTTTCTTTAAAATATATTTGTATTCCTCCTTGGTGATTTCTTTGGCCTTGAAATACGTTTTCAATGTGTTTTTCATGATCTCCTCAACTTGTTGTTGGCGAAGCATGTAATCAACCAGACGTTTCTAGAAAAGTTTGAGATTCAGAATCACATTCACATGACAACAACGCTCTTGAAAATCTTGAACACGCGAACACAAAATTAGGTGACTATTATCAGGAAATTATCTGAATATGTCAGCTGTATGCTTTATTCATACAAAAGCTAGACTTGAGAATTGGAAGCGTAAATCATTGTTAGTGATACTGTAACTAAGATTATGAAACAAAATCCATTCTGGCGCTTTCATTTTCATGAAACGATTTTTTTTCGGCTATAGAAAACTCTAAAGGTCGTTGTGATCAAACAACAAAAGGTTCCACCTCAATTTTATAGGGACAAACCATGATTACCTCTTTTCCAGTTTCTCCTTTCTTTTCAAGCTCTTGTTGCATTTCTTCCAATTTCTTACGTTTGTGTTTCTTAGCTTCATGTTTCACTTTCGATTTCATGATGTTTTCGAACGCTAACACGTCTTTGTACGCCATTATGTCAACGTTGTTATCCTCCACAGCTGCTTGGCTTGGTGATGCTCCATCTCCGTTTTCAGCAAAAGAGATTTCAGGAGAATCGATAAGGTTCAAAGGACTGGCCTCTGGATTGTAAGGTGAACCATTTGAATCTTTTTGCTTTGCAGGCTAATGTGAAAAAGAGATGAAAGGTACCTTAAGTATTTGATATGTTCCATGAAAATGTCTTTGAAAATTCTTAACAGGGCAATTCGTGAAAGTTTATGCTCGCGAAAAATTCTCAAAAAAAGTGGAAATCTATAAAACCTCGAAATAAATATCAGATTTACGGCATGTTTTTATCCTTTAATGCCTGTTTAAAGTCGAAGAGCAACCGTCTTTATCAGATTTAGAGAATATTTTTCACGTTTAAGGCAATTTTCATTCGAAAATTCTCATTTTTTTCCAACGATTCGCGAAAGTTTATGCTCGCGAAAAACATTTTTTCATCAAATTCGCGAAAGTAAATGCCGTGAATTTCGCGATTTTTCGTCCTCGCGAAAGTTTCTGCTCGCGAAAATTTGTACGCTTAAAGTAGAAATCACCATATGGCGCAAATTAAAAAAAAAAAAATTAAGAACGAAGGAAAAACCTTACAGATATGTTTTCTTTGCTTTCAATGAAACCAGAATCCGTCTTTTCCTTTTGTCTGCTGTAAGAAAAAGTAAAATATTTTAAAAAGAATTCAATCTAAAGTAAAAATAAAGATAGACAGTTGAAACCATTGAGCATCCTTTTGACGATTGGCTAATGACATTTGGTGCTACATAGTAATTAAGTGATAACGAAGGACTACACTATAATACAATTTATCCAATGAGCTTACTCTTGTGAGTAGTAAGATATGGAGAGAGCTGGCACATTTTTAACACCTCCAGCAATGCCGAAAGTGAGTGACACTACAGAAAGTGAGTGACACTACAGAAAGTGAGTGACACTACAGAAAGTGAGTACATTGTTGACAATAACACCATATGAAAGGTATGATACATAGAGCAATATTTATACTAACAGGTTATTATAGGAAACATGTGTGAGATAGTAACAATTCTGATTAAAGAAAATAACCAAGTCTTATTTTTAATTTTAAAAGATGAATTTGGAAACGTTCGTTTTTTGAAAGTCTTCAAGGCATTTGATTGAAATGGAACTCTTAGCTGATGATCGATGGATTAAAAATCTAAGATTACAAAAATTTTAGATTGTTGAATAGGGAATGAATGAAATAGTTTATTTGAGAAGAAAAACAACAACAATGGTAACAAAATTCAACGTGGATACACCAAATAAAAGATGTGTAAACGAATGTATTTAAGTTATTACTATAATCCAAAAACCCTATGTAACACTACTTTGAGCTAAAATCGTAGAGGCAATAAAAAGAACTAAGAAAACAAAAATATTTATTGCTTGATGGTAATATATTTCTAGCTTATAAAAACAATGTTATCATTTACAAGGATCAAATCTCATTCTTTCATTGCATCATTTGGAATTTGTCGATTAATTAGAAAGCGACGTTTTTCAACAGCAAAATCTAATGCTTCTTCAAAATCCATATCTTCCTCATCTCTAACCCTTTGTAAAGTTTCCATCACAGATTTATGTGTTTATCCTTTTTCATTGCTCGAAGAAAAAGGATTTTGTATTTATAAATCTCATGAATTGATAAGTCAGTCTCTTGACATTCGTTCAACATGCTCTCCCAAATATTAAATGTTTCTTTAACACCTTGAGATTCTTCACTAACACTGGACATGGACTCGGTGTCTGTAAAGTCTTCATCAGACTCTTCATCTTCTTCTTCAGATTCTTCAGGGTGGGCCTTTGCAACATGTCGATTATAATTGCTTTTATTGGAAAAGGTCTTTTCGCAATCGTCGCATTCATACATCGTGTTTCTTCCGCTGGTTTTAAACTTATTTGAAGAAGTAGCATCCTTACTTACGAATTTATATGCAAAACACAAGAGTAATCCGATATCGGGTTTCTCTTTAGGAGCCTGGTTTCTCTCTAAGATCTTTGTTTCTTCCAGATTACCTAGTCTTTATTGGTCCACGTTCGTTTCTTGGTCCGGGACTAGCTTGAGAAATCTAGTCTTACTTGATCCTCTTTTGGGACTCCAGTAGTTCTTTACCTAGGCCTTGTTAGTCCCTTTTTTGAGACCAACCAATTATTATTGGTGGCTGCAAAAAGTAATCCCTTTTTGTATCGACATAGTCCCTTTTAGATTTCTATTAGGACTATCCGATTCCTGTTTCGGACTACTTAGTTTTGATAAATCGTTTTCGGAACTAGCTAAATCCTGTTTTGGATACCCACTTTAAGCTTCATGAGTATCTAATCCTCTTTTGTATCTACATAGTCCTAGCTTAATTATCCTTAGGATTAACGATATTACCTAATCCTTCTTTGGAACTAACCAATCCTTATTTGGGATTGCCTAATCCCTCTTTGGGATCAACTAATCCTCATTTGAGATTACCCGATCCCTCTTTAGGATCAACTAATCCTCATTTAGGATTACCTAATCCCTCTTTGGGATCAACTAATCCTCATTTGGGATTACCTAATCCCTCTCTGGGATCAACTAATCTTCATTTGGGATTACCTAATCCCTCTTTAGGATCAACTACTCCTCATTTGGGATTACCTAATCCCTCTTTGGGATCAACTAATCTTCATTTGGGATTACCTAGTCCCTCTTTGGGACCAACTAATCCTCATTTGGGGACTAGCTTGAGAAATATAGTCTTACATGATCCTCTTTTGGGACTTTGTAGTTCTGCACCTAGTCCTTGTTAGTCCCTTTTTTGAGACCAACCAATCGGAACTGCGTGATTCTAGTTAATCCCCCTTTTAGGATTACTTAATCACTAGTTGGATCCTTTCTTCCAATTCATATCAAAGGCTCATGGTATGTTGTTGTTGTTGTTTCCTTTTTCTTTTCTTTTTTGTTTTTTTTACGCGTTTTTTGTTTGGTGTGGGATTTTATTATTTTGTTAGTTACACCCGTAAGTCCCGCCAAAGGCGGGGCTTACGCCCCGGGCCCCGTCAGAAGTGCAGTGAAGGTCAAATTTAGGGATAAATATAAATCCGATCAACTTTGACGTTTCAAGTCATTGATAAGCATCTTTGAAGCTAACACGTTCATGCAGTAAAAGTCGTAACGACTGCTAAGAATTAAACTATGATTTAAACAATGGATGTAAAGCTAAAGCATCCTTTTAGTATACTCGTTAGCTGTTTAAGAGGTGCAGAGAAATTTGTTTTTGCCCAAAATCTTATCAAATATAGAAATGATGTTTTCGATAAAGAGTTTCATAGAATAGTATGGTTGATCACCAAGCATCAGGAAGATCTTTTGGAAAGGTTGAAGTCCTACTTTCCAACCGTACAATATGTAATTGGTTTGCCCGCCGATCTTGATGAAATGTTTGACAAATCGGAAAACAATCTGCAAAGGTGTTTATCACAAAGTGATGACTTGAAACGTCAAAGTTGATCGGATTTATATTTATCCCTAAATTTGACCTTCACTGCACTTCTGACGGGGCCCGGGGCGTAAGCCCCGCCTTTGGCGGGACTTACGGGTGTAACTAACAAAATAACAAAATCCAACACCAAACAAAAAACGCGTAAAAAAAAACAAAAAAGAAAAGAAAAAGGAAACAACAACAACAACATACCATGAGCCTTTGATATGAATTGGAAGAAAGGATCCAACTAGTGATTAAGTAATCCTAAAAGGGGGATTAACTAGAATCACGCAGTTCCGATTGGTTGGTCTCAAAAAAGGGACTAACAAGGACTAGGTGCAGAACTACAAAGTCCCAAAAGAGGATCATGTAAG
The DNA here is from genome assembly GCF_902728285.1 of Clytia hemisphaerica. Lineage (NCBI taxonomy): Eukaryota > Metazoa > Cnidaria > Hydrozoa > Leptothecata > Clytiidae > Clytia > Clytia hemisphaerica. Next base: position 548,768 of record NW_027104149.1, read on the forward strand.
ACTATATTTCTCAAGCTAGTCCCCAAATGAGGATTAGTTGGTCCCAAAGAGGGACTAGGTAATCCCAAATGAAGATTAGTTGATCCCAAAGAGGGATTAGGTAATCCCAAATGAGGAGTAGTTGATCCTAAAGAGGGATTAGGTAATCCCAAATGAAGATTAGTTGATCCCAGAGAGGGATTAGGTAATCCCAAATGAGGATTAGTTGATCCCAAAGAGGGATTAGGTAATCCTAAATGAGGATTAGTTGATCCTAAAGAGGGATCGGGTAATCTCAAATGAGGATTAGTTGATCCCAAAGAGGGATTAGGCAATCCCAAATAAGGATTGGTTAGTTCCAAAGAAGGATTAGGTAATATCGTTAATCCTAAGGATAATTAAGCTAGGACTATGTAGATACAAAAGAGGATTAGATACTCATGAAGCTTAAAGTGGGTATCCAAAACAGGATTTAGCTAGTTCCGAAAACGATTTATCAAAAACTAAGTAGTCCGAAACAGGGAATCGGATAGTCCTAATAGAAATCTAAAAAGGGACTATGTCGATACAAAAAGGGATTACTTTTTGCAGCCACCAATAATAATTGGTTGGTCTCAAAAAAGGGACTAACAAGGCCTAGGTAAAGAAACTACTGGAGGTCCCAAAAGAGGATCAAGTAATAAGACTAGATTTCTCAAGCTAGTCCCGGACCAAGAAACGAACGTGGACCAATAAAGACTAGGTAATCTGGAAGAAACAAAGATCTTAGAGAGAAACCAGGCTCCTAAAGAGAAACCCGATATCGGATTACTCTTGTGTTTTGCATATAAATTCGTAAGTAAGGATGCTACTTCTTCAAATAAGTTTAAAACCAGCGGAAGAAACACGATGTATGAATGCGACGATTGCGAAAAAGCCCTTTTCCAATAAAAGCAATTATAATCGACATGTTGCAAAGGCCCACCCTGAAGAATCTGAAGAAGAAGAAGAAGATGAAGAGTCTGATGAAGACTTTACAGACCGAGTCCATGTCCAGTGTTAGTGAAGAATCTCAAGGTGTTAAAGAAACATTTAATATTTGGGAGAGCATGTTGAACGAATGTCAAAGAGACTGACTTATCAATTCATGAGATTTATAAATACAAAATCCTTTTTCTTCGAGCATCAATGAAAAAGGATAAAACACATAAATCTGTGATGGAAACTTTACAAAGGGTTAGAGATGGGAGGAAGATATGGATTTTGAAGAAGCATTAGATTTTGCTGTTGAAAAACGTCGCTTTCTAATTAATCGACAAATTCCAAATGATGCAATGAAAGAAATGAGATTTGATCCTTGTAATGATAACATTGTTTTATAAGCTAGAAAAATATATTACCATCAAGCAATAAATATTTTTGTTTTCTTAGTTCTTTTTATTGCCTCTACGATTTTAGCTCAAAGTAGTGTTACATAGGGTTTTTTGGATTATAGTAAAACTAAATACATTCGTTTACACATCTTTTATTTGGTGTATCCACGTTGAATTTTGTTTACCATTGTTTGTTGTTTTTCTTCTCAAATAAACTATTTCATTCATTCCCTATTCAACAATCTAAAATTTTTGTAATCTTAGATTTTTAATCCATCGATCATCAGCTAAGAGTTCCATTTCAATCAAATGCCTTGAAGACTTTCAAAAAACGAACGTTTCCAAATTCATCTTTTAAAATTAAAAATAAGACTTGGTTATTTTCTTTAATCAGAATTGTTACTATCTCACACATGTTTCCTATAATAACCTGTTAGTATAAATATTGCTCTATGTATCATACCTTTCATATGGTGTTATTGTCAACAATGTACTCACTTTCTGTAGTGTCACTCACTTTCTGTAGTGTCACTCACTTTCTGTAGTGTCACTCACTTTCGGCATTGCTGGAGGTGTTAAAAATGTGCCAGCTCTCTCCATATCTTACTACTCTTGTGTGTTTGCCTCCTCGTCTTTCGGTTGTTTGGAGTGACTCTGGGAACTTCGACGAGAGCGTTTTGTTTTGGATTCTTCCTCACTATAGATGATAGATATTACAAACATGCAAAAATAATTATGCAGTGAAATCAACTTACAACATCCTCTTATCATAATCCAAAACTTAAAACAGAGGGAGTTTAAAATGTGTTCTTTGCTCTCAAAAAAAATGGAAAAATGTATATATAATTGTACTAGGTACACCAAAAAAATAAGTATACAGGTTTGTCGAAATATTGTGAGCTTCAGGATTTAAATTTTATGTTCATTCTTTTTTTTATCGTAGAGGATGCTCTAACTTGAATTTTAAGCTATCGTACGTTAAATTTGAAAAAAGAAGGTCGAAAGTTATTAAAAAAAAACTGACTTTTTTCATGTCGAAATTTCAAAAAATCATTATAAACAGCAATCACGCAATAAATAAGACAAAATGACAAAAACACAATTTTTGAATCTTTTTTTTCTTATTATATATTTTGCCAACAGTTTTTCATCTTATTTGCACGTGAACATTTCCATCACAAGCAAACTCAATGCAAACCCAAGTTCTTTGAGCAACTAGTCGAGGAATGGTAATCTGTTTTCTCACATAACAAACACATAACATCAAAACCTCTCTTGGAGATTTTCATAACTTTTTTTCAGCTTTTCCAAAAATATTATCTCATATGGGAATAGTTTGTTTCACCATGATTTTAAATTCTGTCAACAAGTTTTGATTTGTTGTTGCATTTTTTGGCATTTTCATGTGTAAAGAAGGTAAAATGTCAAGAGAAAAGCTTGCTTGCTGTTTTTAATAAATTTTTGAAATTTCGACATGAAAAAAGGTCAGTTTTTTTTTTAAATAACTTACGACCTACTTTTTTCAAATTTAATGTATGATCTAGCTCAAAATTCAAGTTAGAGCATCCTCTATACGATAAAAAAAGAATTTACAAACAATTTAAATCTCGACAAACCTGTATACCTTTTATTGGTGCACCTAGTACAATGTATGTGGTGACAAACCTTTGGGATGAGGAAGATAGTCTTGAATCTTTACCAGTTCGTTTACGTTCCTTATACTCATTGATACTTAGAGCACCTGGCTTGGTAGCTTTCTTTGGCTCAGTGAAAGTTGGCCGTTTTTGTCGAGAAGGTAAAGGCTGAGAACTGATTGCCACATCATACATGTCATTCTCAATACGTTTAAAGTCAATGATATCCTCATACAAATCGTCTTTTTCTTGACTAGATTCACTCTCGTTCTTTGGTGTGACAGATTTCTTAGGTGTAATTGAGTTTTTAGGCTCAGGACGTGGAGGTGGAGGTGGAGGAGGTGGTGGAGGAGACTGAAGTTTATCATCTTGTTCGATAGGGTGATCGTTTACTTTGGTAAGATCTACTGATAGATTCATTGAGATTGGATTTGGATTCATTTTACGAGATTGATCTATTTCAGAATCCTCAATAACAAGTCTTTGTTGCTCTCCAGGTGAGCTACCTGAACTTATGGAGTGCATTAAATCTGGGGCAATACTGTGTATACGAGCTTCACGTTGAAGTGCAACAAATTCATCTTTGCGTAGAAATTTTGATGAGTCAACAAGGGGTTTACTTTCTGGTTTACCTCTAGGTGAAGTGTGTTTACGATCCGAGTCCTTCTCCTTGATAGGACTTCTACTTTTACGATCTCTATGTCTATCTCTATCTCTGTCAATTGATTTCTCATGAGCGCTTGAATGGCGTGAGCGTTTGGATGATGAATGGTGGTCTGGGCTTTTACTATGTCGCTTTCGATCAAGGCTTTTATTACGATTGTCATCTTTTCGAGATCGGCTGTACTTATCCTCCTTTTCTCCAGAGTTTTCTCTGAGTTTAGTATCTGATGATAATTGTCTCAGTCTTTCTATTAAAGATGACTTATGTCTTTCCTCTGATTCTTGGTGATGCCTATCTTCAGACTCTCTTCTGTGTCTCCCATCATTGTCCGTTGAATTTTTAAACTTGTCCAAATCATGGGTCCTATGTCGACGATTTGGTTCTCGTTCTTTGGAGACACTTCTGTGCCTTTTACGATCAGACTTTTTGTCCTTCTTATGTTTGTCTTTCTTTTCTTTCTTTTCATGCCCATCACCATCTTTGGACACAAATCCATCAAGTGAAGCTCTAGACTTCTTTTTTTCCTTTCGTTCTTCCTTACTTTCCTTATCTTTATCTTTAATTTTGTCCTTTCCCTTCTTTTTCTTCTTCTTCTTCTTTTTCTTTTTATCCTCTTTGTCCTTCTTCTTTTTCTTTTTCTTAGAATCCCCTTTATCTTTTTCGTTTTGTCTTTCCTTCTCCTCCTCCTCTAATTCAGCAAGTGCGTTGCCAAGCAACTCGTCATCTTCCTCAATAAAACTCAACGAATCATTACCACAACCTTGTTCAGGGGATTTCTCTAATGAAAATTCTTCTTGATTTGGTGCAAGTTTTATTTCGCTATCTGAGACATCAGAAACATCCTCAACAGCATTAACACCTTGGGAGGAATTTTCCTCTGCTGTTGTATTTTGTTCATCATCACTGTCCTGCATAGATTCTAATGGATCGTAAAGGTCGTCTTTTTCACTAGTTGACTCATTTTTCTTATCTTTCAGTCCATCATCAGTTTCACCAGGTTCTTCATCATAACCTCCAATCATTTGAAAACTTTGAAAAGCGTTTATGAATTTTCCATTGTTATTTGCAGCCATCGCTAGAGAAAATTCATTTTTTCATTTTCTAAAACAAAAAATTGATACAAAGTGGATCATCATCAAAGAGAAGTTGGGGAAATTCTAACAACACAATGCAATCATTTTGTACAAGTATCTTTATGAATGGTAGCTTCAATTCTGACACCCTTTTTAGAGTATTCCCACACATATTTTGTTGATCTCCACTGATTGGTTTCTACAAGGTAAACAAACCTGTTTTTGCATCATTTCCTTAGGGGAAGTTGGTTTTTTGAGCTTTTCTCAGCTTCTACAGAATTCTCTCGAGTTAATCTCTAATATAATTAATTTATTAATATGTTCTTTCTATTTATGATAGGGGTAATATATCAGTATGAGGTATTTAAGACAAGAATGGCAATTAAAAATCCTCTATGGGAAAAATGTTGCCAAAAACAGCAATTTCTTTAACGATGAAATGTTCAAATTACTGTAGTCAACAAAATAGTGTTAACCTTATAAGGGCAAAGATGTCCAAGGTGTTGAAAACATGTAAAATTACATCAAGGAAAGGGTTTTTTACATATTTTCAAAAGATTGACTGCGCTGATGACGAAACCAGACGAAACACAGCCAGAAGGAGAAAATAAAACTTCATTGTAAGTGTTAAGAACGAAATGTTCAGATTTTGTCAAAATAAATTGTAAAGCGAATCAACTTGATTTTAGTGTAACTTTTCTCAGAAATATTTCCAGCGACAATCATTTCAGTAAGTTATAGAAACCTTAGAATAACACACAATCAAAGGATGTGCCATCCGTCAAAGATTTTTGCTAATATTTCAAAGATGAAACCAAGTATCAAAAACTGACTTAGTCCTGACTGATACCTTCTACCACTGTTCTAAATCCACAAAAACTTCTATAGAAATTTGAAGACAGTTTGTCTTGTTTACAAAACCACCATACAGATTTAGTGCAATTCACCCACTGGATCCTTCCCATCAATCCTAGCTATGTCAACGTTAGACCAACTTATGGTAGCCACTTGAAAAGTAAACATGTTTTTAGTGCTACCCCCACCCCGGCAGACTTATTGCATCGATTATTGCATGTAACAGATAGTCTAGCTTCAAACAGACTTGATCGTTTCTAGGAATTGCTTTTTACATGTTACAGTAAGTAAGTCAAGGAAGATACAGTAGTAACTACTAAAAGCAATTTTCCAGTTGTTAATTCTTGTATGATTTTATTGGGCTCAAAAGCATCCTGCCACAATGCAATGGGCCGTCCCAGTTTTTATCTGTCCCCCCATGGATGACATGGAATTTCTGTAGCAAATAGTTGTTTTGAAGAACGCAATGGCCTATTGAATAACTAATTACTCCACAATAATTACCTAGAGAAAAGATAATCTATCACATTTAATTGGCTGAGGGAAAGTAATGTATGTGTCAGAGTAATTTGTTATTCGATACCGTAACTGCTCTAACTTATAATATCTTAATATATCTCAAAATAGGCTCTGTGATGGAGTGCAAGGCTGAAAACCATATGAATATGGTTCATCCTATAAAAGGAAGTTCATTCTATGGTGGCCTATCTTGAAGTGAAGGCGGTTGAACAAAATGTTTTTTGGCATATTGATGTAACTGCCAGGAAACAGCCGTTCGATTGAGATTCAATTACGTTCGACAATCGAATCGCAATTATTTGATCGCATTTGATCACGTTTGATTGGTTCGATTATGATTATTGTGATTTTTATTCAAAGTTGTTCGATTGACACCGTCTGGGGAATCACTTGTTCCGGTTTGTGTAATTTACGATGCGCGATCCAACGATTCACGATGCACGATGCACGATCCATGCATGATTTATGTCGATTTATGTTAATTATTTTAATTATGCACAAATAAGTTTTCATAATGCTAGCTACAAACATCATATAACCAGATATAACAATAACGAAAACTTTATCTTCTGTGTAGAAAAACCAAAAATTGATAGCGAGAGTTTGTTTTTAAAATGAAAGAAAAAGCCCTGACGTCATAGAAAAGTTTTGGCGCGAAAAATTTATTAAAAGAAAACTCATTTTTGTACGTTTATTATTTTTTTTAAGAACAGTGAATAAGGTAAATAAGGAATCATTGGCTACATTACTTTTGGCATATTCTTATAAGCTCCTTTTACCAACAGAATGGCAACTGGTGTTTTTATCTATTTGATTTTTTCTCTGTTTGATGATCAAGTTAATTCATTTTATTTGATCTTTCTCAAAAAAGGTGAGTTTATACACGTGCTAAAACGTCTTCCCCTACTTTACCACAACATTGTAAATTTTTGTTTATAACCCTGTCTCAATCCAATGCATTTGGTTTGGAGAAACGTTTTTTTTAAAGAAAGAAAGCAAAAAGGTTACAAGATATTCAATTCAAAGCATGGACATGTTTTGATTTGATTTGATTGTTGAGGTTAAAATTTATACACGCGTACTTTACATTGATTCTCCAGGAATACAAAAGAAGGAATTAAAATATGTGATTACTGAGTATACCACAGATTTTGAATTATTTACCGGATTCTCCGGCGGTACCGCGCTATTTACCGTTGTGTTTACTATGAATTTTTCTTGGATCTATTGTTTAAAAAAACCCTGCCGCCGCCGCCGCCGCCGGTAATATACGAATACCGGCGGAAACCCGCTAAATACCCCAATATATTTCTAAGCTCAATCAAAGACTCTAAATGCAAAACCCGCCGCCGCCGCCGCCGGTAATATACAAATACCGGCGGAGACCCGCGGAATACCGTAATATATTTATAAGCTCAATCAAAATTTCTAAATTCAAAACCCGCCGCCGCCGCCGGTAATAGACAAATACCGGCGGAGACCCGCGGAATACCTTAATATATTCATAAGCTCAATCAAAAAGTCTAAATTCAAAACCAGCCGCCGCCGCCGGTAATACCGAGTTTATGTATCGGAGGATATCGAGGGTGACGGTAAGTGAAATTGATACAAAACAAAGTTGACAGTTGATGTACGGCTCTATATTGCCTTTGCTCACCTAAACAGACGACGGTATTTTGGTGTTTTTACCGTCGTCGAGCAAAGTGGACGGTGATTTCGGAGACATGTCAACTTTGCTTTATACCGTCCTCCTCGATTTATCTCGAATACATAAACTCGCTAATATACGAATACCGGCGGAAACCCGCGGAATACTGTAATATATTTATAAGCCGGGTTGCCGCAAAACACCGCGAAACCCGGCGGCGGCGGCGGTAAAATATTCTAATGAAAAATGTTGATTACCAGCGGGTTGCCACAAAACACCGCGAAACCTGGCGGTGTTGCTATTAATTTTAGACAAGTTCTGACGAATGAGAAATACCGCCGGGTTTCCGCCGGGCTACGCGGTAAATAGATTGATATCTGTGCCTAAATGTGATTACAAACCTATAAATGCATACTGGTGCTACTCTCTGAAATTAATTCTTTCATTAAAGTTATTATTTTTTACTTTTCATACTTTGGCAAGCATTTTCAGCCTGAAAATGAGGACTAGAATTATAGAGAGTGATACCACTGAAAAATTCGACCCTTTTTTAGCCTAAAACAGTTATTTATATATGCCATGGGGAATTTTTCCTCTGCAGCGCTTTGATTACAAAGATAGGTAGGTTCAGCAATTTTAACTTCCACTTTAAAACGTTTTTATTGTTTTTTGCAATGCAATGTCTTCTTTTTCAAAAAAATGTCTTTTCATTTCTTCCTTGAGTGTTAGCAAGCCATTACAAAAGGAATTTGATAAAAGTCTGCAGTCAAAATGAAGATATCTGGAATATCTTGACTCAATACAAAAGCTTGAATTTTCAATTTTCGCAGCATATTTCGGTGCCATTTTATATGCCATTTCTGGGCTAAATTGTCAACCACAAATGTCTAAAAAGGTGCTATTTTAGCGGAACCAAAATCTCAATATCTCCGGAACCGCTTATCATTAGGAGGTGTATGACCCCTCATTTTTTTTCTTTTTTGAAGCTCTACAAGTAGGGTGCGCACTCGTCGGGATTTTTTGCACGGAATGAGGGAGAATTTACAAAAATGAACTTAAATGCATTAGTACTTACCTTTAAATCATCCAAATCTATTCATTCTTTTTTTAAATCAATCAGGAATTATCAGGGAAACAAGTAAAAAAAACTGTACCCAGGTATCTATTTTCTTTCCAAAGATATTCATGTTTTTTGACGTCAAGGTGAAAACGCGATTTAGCGCTGACCACGGCACCGGAAAATTCTCGACCCACATTGAAACAAATGGCTGTCGCTATTGAGCTGGTTCATCTTTTCAATCGCGGTTTTTTTAGTAAACCCAGGGTAAGATTAGGCTACAATCTATCACAAAGTGCTTTATTTGAAAATCTACAGGCCGTCTGGAATTTCAAAAAAAAGAAGAAATTGTGATTTTTTAACAAGATTGCGGATTTTTTCATTTAAGCACCATACACCATCTGAAAGCTGAGGATTTCAGCTTTCTAGTGGTGAAATTTGTTTTTAGCTATCATTTCCAGCTCATTAGCGATAAGCTAAAGTTTAACAGTCATCGGGCCGATTTTCAGACCGCACCAGCAAAACTCCCCACACCCCGCCACACGGAAGACTAGATTTCATCCGCCATTTTTGGCGCGATTTTGGTGCTTCCGAAAATTATTTCTTGCTGGCGTGGTGTAAGGAGGCGATTCTTTGAAAAGGTGATTTTTTGTGTTTTGAAAATGGAATAACTTTGGGAATACTTAACCAATTCTAATAAATGACCCCTCATTTTTCTCACAAAGGTAAGGACTTTCAAATAAAATTAGTTTGGTTTCTAAAAATTGAGGGGAAAATTTTGGCCTGTCCACCCTACTACAAGATGAACTAGGTTTGATTGCCACCAGAATAGTTTCAATTTGAGCCTGGAATAGCTAATTGCCTGGAATAGGCAAATAGCCTGGAATTGCTAATAGCCTGGCTAATAGCCTGGCTAATAGCCTGGAATTGTAACAATCAAACTTGTCGAACCAATCGAACTTGTCGAACCAATCGAACTAATCGAACTCCATCGAACTCCATCGAACAATTAAATTCAATTAAAAAAATTAATCGAACACTCACAATTTTTGAAGCAATAACAGTTCGATTAGTTTGGTCAGTAAAAACTTTGATTAGTTCGATGATATTAAATCCTCATATCTTCCCTCGCTTGCAAAAACTTTAACCTGCCACGCAATTTTGCCATTACGACAGTTCCCGGACTTAACAGCTTTACACTTATTGTACCCGGATATTTCTCTATAAAAAAATCATGGAATTCCAATACTTTATGGTTTATGCAAAATTACTGTACAGTATAATAGTAAAATTCATGGATTTCCAATCCAATACTTTCTCTTTTGTCTTTATACTGTAGTTTGCCTACTGGATGGAATTCCATGCCAAAATTTATTTTTAAAATTGATGACGTCTATTAGGGGGTAATGTTTTTTTTCTGGAATGACCCAAACTGGCTTGTAGTGGGGCCAGTCACCAACTGTATAAACTAAAGTATTATAGCAGTAGAGTGTAAAATGATTTACATTATTTCTGATCAAAATGGAAATGTTTAGAAGAGCTCTTCTCACGGAGGCCGAAGGCTAAATCGTTTGAAACTGCATTTTCCATCATAAGTTGCTGTTTAATTGATTGAAAAATAAATAGAGAAATCAGAACATATTTTCGTAAATTTACCTAACGATGCCAGGCAGAATCAAGTGCGGATTTCACCAAAGAAGGACGCCATCTTGAAATAGCAGCTCGCATGCGCCGTGTTTTGTTTTCGGAGCGAGCGGGTAAAATCTGAAGTGAAACCACGGATAAAATCATTGGTCAGACGTCAGACGTGATCAACGTAATTAATCGCCCACGCCCGACCGCCAAAAGGTAAACAATTCCATCCCACCCCTCTCTCTTATACCCTGAGTATCAGAGGTTAAGTTTTCAAAGAAAATAGTAACCTCTGAAGACAAATAATAGAAATTTTATCGCGCATGTGTCAACTTTGTTGATGTTGATGACTTTTTGCAAGTTGTGTTTTCAACGACAGGAATAAAAATATCGACTATGACGCTCATCCAAGATTTTGGATGGTCGTCATGGTTACTTTTGTCTTCGCTGATTGCGCGATGAATAGAATCTCGATTCGTCGGCACAGCGTAAATATATGATTTTGAGCTGTGCTTTTCTCACGGTATCTCTCTTAACGTTTGAAAGTTTTTTCCTGATAATGGGTAGTGGTTAGTCTTAGTGGTTGATTGATAATCGATAATTAATTGAATAAGTCTGTCTTTTGTGTATCTCCACAGTACGCATTAAATATCAAACACGTACCTGTGAGTTAGTTCATGTAATGTTTCCAGCTCACCCAAATAGACACTAATACGCATGCGTAATTTGCCGTTCTTTTCAACCACAAACAGTTAATTGCCGTGACAATCAAAGAGGAATGAATCTCTAGGGGTGGAACAGTCACTTTCGGTCGGGGTTGTGGATGGCGTAATATGAAATTTGTCGTTCTTTAAAAATTTGTCGTTCTTTTTGTCGCTTTTTAATAGTTATTTGTCGTTCTTTTTAGATGATCTGGAAACGTTAGATGAACAGTCTCCTGTGTACCTAAACGCGTAAGACTGTCTTACCTTATTATTGGTATTAGTATTATATTTTGCATGTTCAGCGAAATTTTTTCGAGCAAACGTTTTTCGCGTGTACTAAATTTTTGTGATTGCCAGTTTCTGGAAATTTTCGCGTGTATTAAATTTCGCGATTCACTAAATTGGGCATTTTCAAAAAGTGGGAATAAGGCAAGAAAATTACTGATTTCGCTTAAAAAATGTATTGGGTGTAAAAATTTGTCGTTCTTTTTGTCGCTTTTTAATAGTTATTTGTCGTTCTTTTTTAGATGATCTGGAAACGTTAGATGAACAGTCTCCTGTGTACCTAAACGCGTAAGACTGTCTTACCTTATTATTGGTATTAGTATTATATTTTGCGTGTTCAGCGAAATTTTTTCGAGCAAACGTTTTTCGCGTGTTACTAAATTTTGTGATTGCCAGTTTCTGGAAATTTTCGCGTGTATTAAATTTCGCGATTCACTAAATTGGGCATTTTCAAAAAGTGGGAATAAGGCAAGAAAATTACTGATTTCGCTTAAAAAATGTATTGGGTGTAAAAATTTGTCGTTCTTTTTGTCGCTTTTTAATAGTTATTTGTCGTTCTTTTTAGATGATCTGGAAACGTTAGATGAACAGTCTCCTGTGTACCTAAACGCGTAAGACTGTCTTACCTTATTATTTGGTATTAGTATTATATTTTGCGTGTTCAGCGAAATTTTTTCGAGCAAACGTTTTTCGCGTGTACTAAATTTTGTGATTGCCAGTTTCTGGAAATTTTCGCGTGTATTAAATTTCGCGATTCACTAAATTGGGCATTTTCAAAAAGTGGGAATAAGGCAAGAAAATTACTGATTTCGCTTAAAAAATGTATTGGGTGTAAAAATTTGTCGTTTTTTTTGTCGCTTTTTAATAGTTATTTGTCGTTCTTTTTAGATGATCTGGAAACGTTAGATGAACAGTCTCCTGTGTACCTAAACGCGTAAGACTGTCTTACCTTATTATTGGTATTAGTATTATATTTTGCGTGTTCAGCGAAATTTTTTCGAGCAAACGTTTTTCGCGTGTACTAAATTTTGTGATTGCCAGTTTCTGGAAATTTTCGCGTGTATTAAATTTCGCGATTCACTAAATTGGGCATTTTCAAAAAGTGGGAATAAGGCAAGAAAATTACTGATTTCGCTTAAAAAATGTATTGGGTGTAAAAATTTGTCGTTCTTTTTGTCGCTTTTTAATAGTTATTTGTCGTTCTTTTTAGATGATCTGGAAACGTTAGATGAACAGTCTCCTGTGTACCTAAACGCGTAAGACTGTCTTACCTTATTATTGGTATTAGTATTATATTTTGCGTGTTCAGCGAAATTTTTTCGAGCAAACGTTTTTCGCGTGTACTAAATTTTGTGATTGCCAGTTTCTGGAAATTTTCGCGTGTATTAAATTTCGCGATTCACTAAATTGGGCATTTTCAAAAAGTGGGAATAAGGCAAGAAAAATTACTGATTTCGCTTAAAAAATGTATTGGGTGTAAAAATTTGTCGTTCTTTTTGTCGCTTTTTAATAGTTATTTGTCGTTCTTTTTAGATGATCTGGAAACGTTAGATGAACAGTCTCCTGTGTACCTAAACGCGTAAGACTGTCTTACCTTATTATTGGTATTAGTATTATATTTTGCGTGTTCAGCGAAATTTTTTCGAGCAAACGTTTTTCGCGTGTACTAAATTTTGTGATTGCCAGTTTCTGGAAATTTTCGCGTGTATTAAATTTCGCGATTCACTAAATTGGGCATTTTCAAAAAGTGGGAATAAGGCAAGAAAATTACTGATTTCGCTTAAAAAATGTATTGGGTGTAAAAATTTGTCGTTCTTTTTGTCGCTTTTTAATAGTTATTTGTCGTTCTTTTTAGATGATCTGGAAACGTTAGATGAACAGTCTCCTGTGTACCTAAACGCGTAAGACTGTCTTACCTTATTATTGGTATTAGTATTATATTTTGCGTGTGTTCAGCGAAATTTTTTCGAGCAAACGTTTTTTCGCGTGTACTAAATTTTGTGATTGCCAGTTTCTGGAAATTTTCGCGTGTATTAAATTTCGCGATTCACTAAATTGGGCATTTTCAAAAAGTGGGAATAAGGCAAGAAAATTACTGATTTCGCTTAAAAAATGTATTGGGTGTAAAAATTTGTCGTTCTTTTTGTCGCTTTTTAATAGTTATTTGTCGTTCTTTTTAGATGATCTGGAAACGTTAGATGAACAGTCTCCTGTGTACCTAAACGCGTAAGACTGTCTTACCTTATTATTGGTATTAGTATATTATTTTGCGTGTTCAGCGAAATTTTTCGAGCAAACGTTTTTCGCGTGTACTAAATTTTGTGATTGCCAGTTTCTGGAAATTTTCGCGTGTATTAAATTTCGCGATTCACTAAATTGGGCATTTTCAAAAAGTGGGAATAAGGCAAGAAAATTACTGATTTCGCTTAAAAAATGTATTGGGTGTAAAAATTTGTCGTTCTTTTTGTCGCTTTTTAATAGTTATTTGTCGTTCTTTTTAGATGATCTGGAAACGTTAGATGAACAGTCTCCTGTGTACCTAAACGCGTAAGACTGTCTTACCTTATTATTGGTATTAGTATTATATTTTTGCGTGTTCAGCGAAAATTTTTTCGAGCAAACGTTTTTCGCGTGTACTAAATTTTGTGATTGCCAGTTTCTGGAAATTTTCGCGTGTATTAAATTTCGCGATTCACTAAATTGGGCATTTTCAAAAGTGGGAATAAGGCAAGAAAATTACTGATTTCGCTTAAAAAAATGTATTGGGTGTAAAAATTTGTCGTTCTTTTTGTCGCTTTTTAATAGTTATTTGTCGTTCTTTTTAGATGATCTGGAAACGTTAGATGAACAGTCTCCTGTGTACCTAAAACGCGTAAGACTGTCTTACCTTATTATTGGTATTAGTATTATATTTTGCGTGTTCAGCGAAATTTTTTCGAGCAAACGTTTTTCGCGTGTACTAAATTTTGTGATTGCCAGTTTCTGGAAATTTTCGCGTGTATTAAATTTCGCGATTCACTAAATTGGGCATTTTCAAAAAGTGGGAATAAGGCAAGAAAATTACTGATTTCGCTTAAAAAATGTATTGGGTGTAAACATACTAAAAATAGTAATAAAACTAGTGACAAAAATAGTAACTAAGTGTAACAAATAAGTATTGTCGATTTTCGATCTATTTTGAAAATTTTTCCCGTGTATTTAATTTCGAGATTTTGGAATTTTGAAAAATTTAAATCGTTTTAAATTTCGCGAAATTTGGCCTAAAAAATCGCCTTCGCTATTATAATAATTATAAATACATTCTTTTTTTATAAGCATAAGCATACTTAGGCTCAAATTCAGTAAAAAATAAGCATAATGCTTAAGCTGCAGCTTTTCAAAAACGCTGACCTTTTTAGGGCTACTTTTAATGTTGTTTGAGCTTTCTCTTAGGTTAGACTAAAAAGATTTTCAACTGTGGCGCCGAATTACAAATAAAATTTTCATTCTCTGAGTCCAATCAATGTTCCTGACTTAAAAGTTCGAAATTTTCATGAACCCAAAGAAAATCAACAAATCGAAAATTAAGAGGCTAGAAGGTGAGATTTTGCTAAAGCATATTGAGCCTCGCCCAATTTTTGAGTGCAATTTGCTCTGACAAAGCTCAACTTAAACTAAGTATTATTTACAGTAAAGGAAGTTGAATTTAACAGTTTTTTTTCAGCCCCAGTTATTCCAAGAAGGAAAAGGATCTAGAGGTTAGGGTATAGTTATCTTACTAAAATCCATCCCCTTCGATAAAATGGACAGAACCAAAGAGATAATGTGCAGCCTACAAATCAGAGGACTAGTGATTAAAGAAAACAAACAGGACTTTAATTTCGTATTGACAAAAATTTATCATTTTAATAATAAAATTGCTACTTAGAAATTTCATTTTCGAAAAATAATCCATATACACGTTGTTTTTTTAAGAAACACACTTTTAAGAAACATGCGGCTCAGAATGCCTAAAAACTAAGAAACATCTAAAAAACATGCTGAGGCTGAGAATGAGAAAATACAATTTTTAATTCGGTTTTTTTTAAGAACCCTCCAATCAAGGCGAAGTTCCAGAAAAATGTCAGAAAATCAATAATATAGAAGGTAGGAAAGTATCATAGATTAGTCTATTAGACTATTGTATTATCAACATGCGTCCTTTAAGCTTGACAAAGTTTAGAAACACGTAAGAAACATTTAAGGCTCAAAAGGCGGATTTCTTAAGAAACATTGAGGCTGCTTGGTAAAACTAGTTTCTTAAAAAAAAAATCCATATAATGTAATATAATAAAAATTAATTTGCAGAATATTACCTATGAAAATTTATAAAAATTTAGTTAGTTTCGAAACACAAAACTTCTTTTTCAAAAATTTCAAATTCCCAAAAAGCAATATTAATGACAGAGTAGTTCTCATAGGTCCGTGCTAAAACCTACACCTCTATCCTGTTTGGCGCAAGTCGTAAATATTCGGAAAATTAGAAACTGATATTTATCCAACAAAAAGTTTAAAAATTAAAATTAAAATTTGTAACAATCTGAAATGGGAAAATTATAGAAAATGAGAAAATCTATATAATATCCTGCGATAATTGTTGAAAGAATTTTTACTATGCCGTTCAGAAATAAAATTCGATCGTAAAGCTCACCAGTGCCGAATGTCCGTGGTATTATATTTTAAAACTTAAATAATTTTGTAAAGGATATTTCAGGTTTTAAAAACAACTTATTATATTTCAAAAAATCTTTATGAGTAAGGAATTTAACTCCCAGTTGCTCAGTGGTACAAACTTGGTCCAAGAGTCATACTTATTTTGGTAGCAGACGCATCAAGAAATTCACACTCGATTCCAGACCCTTAGTTCGCTTTGCATGTTACTGACAGCACTCACAAAAGATTTCATTGCGTCCATCACAATGCCGGACAAAAGGTTGTAGACAAATGGAATTTCAGTAAAAAATGATGAGAAATAGAGCAAAATGACTCTTCAATGTGTCTGAAAGGGGATGGAAGTTAAAAAAAACACTTTTGAAGTCGTTGCATTGCTTTTGAATTGCTTTTGAGGGAACCACAAGCAAAAAATCAGCGTTTTGATACTGGTGTAAGCCAGTTAACCAAGCCCTTGTAGTTTGCCCTTGCGGTTAGACTGCAGTGGGTGACTTTGAAAGACTCTGGATAGGTTTGGAAAGCACCCAGAGCCTCTTGGGAACTTGTTTTTGATCGATATTGAAGTATTTTGCAAATATTGCAGAAGTCTACAAACCTTTTGTCCAGCATTGCAGTAGAATCAAAAGTTGGTAGAGTGTCTTTGGCGTTTGGGCACGAGATTACCAAAAAAAATTATTCAAAAACACTTTGAACATCTAAATAAAAGAATATTTAAAAATTCTTAAATATAATGTATAAAAAATCTTTCATATTTCTAGACACTTAATTCTATCGTTTTGCTATTTTAAGAATAATTCTTTATAACTTTTGATAATTAGCAGGGCGTACCTGTCCATAATCTCAAGGTTGATTGAAATTCGATTGACGTTTTTGTTTACGTTAATTTGTAATTTCCCGCGAACTTGTAATTTCCCTCCTAGCTTTTGTAATTTCCCTCCTAGATTTTGTAATTTCCCGCAGAAGTGAAATTTTCATCGTTTGGAAATTCATCACCTTTTTCGACTTTCTTCTGCTTTCTTACTAACTTCAAAGGCTTAAGTAAATAGAATACTATCCAATTAAAACTCGATTCGCATTTCTAAGACTTTTTTGAGACTTCTTTTTAAATTTTCAGATTGATTTCCAGTGTTAAATTGACGTCTTTCAGAATTGTTAAAATTTCAATCCAAACCATGAGATTAACCAGGAATCCCATGCTTGTTTTCGTGAAATTCTGGATAAATTACCCTCGGTCAAATTTCTAATTCCCTTCAAAAGTGTGATAAGGGCGCGGGTTCCAAGTAGTATAACAACCCAGTTAAATTCGGGAACAAGGAAAAAGTGGGCTTGGCTCCCCATAATTACCTCGTTGAGCCCATTTTTTGGCCCTAATCTGATGGACAAAGATGTCTTAAAATTACTTACTCGTTTTTTTGTTTCGATTTTTTTCGGGGCAAAACTGGGAGTGATCCAAATCGCTTCAGTCACTCCACTGTATGTCCGAAAAAGTGTAAATACATAAATTCGGTAATGATCTATGAGGACAATATTTACTCAAACCCACAATTATCCTGAGTACACTTCTTTGGGTTCTGAAAGACGACGGTTATGATATTATGATCCAAACAGTGGCAGTCGAAAAGAGCATAAGACGGATGAGACAAACCATTTCTGTTGAATGTGTACTTCTTGTTGAAACAAGAAATCATTTTCTTCTCTTGAAAAGATGCTGGTCAAATGAGGTCATTTGTGACGTGTGACGCAATCGTTTCCCGCTGCTTCCCATTCTTTTCATTTTTTCTTCAATTCCAAAAAAACGCTGAAAACGAAAAACAATGTCAGTTTAGGGTATAGAAACGTATATATTGATAACCAGAACTCCCAGGGAGGGGAGGGTACTTAGGCAAATGGAGGGTACGGTATGTGCCGCCCTTAAGGGTACCTTTTTTGGACTTCCAAAGTCCCGCTAAGGGTCGGAAAAATCAGAAAATCAAATTTCAGTCCCACTAAGGGTCGGAAAAATAGGAAAATTTCAACTTTTTACCCCCTGAAAGATCGAAATTTGGTCAAATTTGTCCCGCTAAGGGTCGTAAAATTCCCAAAATTTTCCTTTGTTTTCTCCTTTTTAGTCCCGGTAAGGGTCCAAAGTTCGAAAGACGGGCGGCACCCCCCCCCCGTCAGCTCGCAACCCTAGTACCCCCCCCCCCCCGGGGCCAGAACTAAAGTTCATTCATTTTAAGCTTATAGTCTTTCTTGCTACCATGTGGAAACCAATCTCGACGATGGAGCAGTCTAATTACGCTAGTACTATAGTACTTAGCAAAAAAAGAGTGTGCACTTAAAGCGAATGAACTACAAAGATTCTAAAAGTAAAGGATTTTTGGTTCATTATTAACGACCTACCTGAAATTGACAATTCGCATAAAATAAACAAAAACAAAATTGTTTTAAGGAAGTTCATGACCCTATTCATATCATTTCCCGAAACAAATGTCATCGTTCATTTTTACTCAAGATAGGTTTAATTGTCTACTGATAATTAATGAAGGCCATCATTTATAAGTTTAGATCGAAAAAAGCTTTCTTTAATCACATTCCATCTTCAAATAAGGATTGATTATGTTTACGAGAAGTCAGGCTTGAAGCTAATACTTCTAACACCCCTTCTCACAGACCCGGTATGGTCTTTTCAGCCGGCGGGGATAAAAATAACGGACTGAAACTCGATTGGGTTCGGTATTCCAATATTTTTTATTGTCTGGGGATTTTAATTCTTTTGTTTTCAAGTCAGAAAATTCTGTGGGGATGGGAAAAATAGCATAATGTTTTGCAGTGAGGATTGGTTTATTTGATTACTGTCAGTGGTGACTATAAAATTAGAGTATAATTTTCCACCGGGGACGATTTTTAGGACAATTTTTCCAGTGGGAAGGGTTACCGGTGGGTCTATGAGAACAGGGTGTCTTCTATTACGTCACAAATGGAATTACTTTCCTGTTCTTGAAGTTCTGTTCTAAAATAAAGTTGGAGTTTTTCAAAAAAACAAAAAATATACCCCACTGAAAATATTCATTGTTCGCAGTGAAGGATCTACTGAACTCTACTCTATACTTACAAAGGATAAAGAACTCTTATAAATATTTTTTTATCCCAAAGAAGCTTATCCTCAGAACACGCAACTGATGGTTATGCTTCACTTATCCTATCAGAATATTATGTTTTCTATGTAAGGCGAGACCAATTTAATTTGTTGTGCTACGGACACGACCGATCCTATTTTTGATAAAATCAAAAAAATAATAATATCGAATTTCAACTACAATATATTTTACACAATAGTTATTTGTAAAAATTAAACTTGAATAAAGCTGAAAATTAATTCAAGAAATTGAAAAATCATAAAAAGCATTCCATACACTAAAATTTTATTATGATCTTCATATAGATAAAAAACAAAGTGAATTTTTGATCCAGATACTTTTTGGAAAATTTTCTCGGTACCTTACCAACCCTGATAAATGAAAAATTTATTCTTATTTTGCCGACCGACCGACCCATATTTTTCTAACGATCTGTCCGTAGAACACAAATTAAATTGGTCTCGCCTAAATATGAAAACTTTTTTTATTGCAGCCTAGCTCTATCCCAACACGCGATTTTTTTGTGACGCTGTCGGTATCGATAGGAAAAAGCCAATCATAGAAAAGGTCATCTGGTACAGGCAAATTTGATTGTTACCAAAAGTTTCCGGACATATCAACAGATTTTGCACTATAGATAAATTGTTTCTTGGTAGCTTAAAATTACTTCTCAGAAAAAAACACTAACAGTTGAAGAGCCAAAGATGCGGTTACAACAAAAGGTTCTTAAGTGTTTTTTCCTGCCTATCTAATAGTTCTTTATAGAAAATTCCCCGAATCGTCATTAGGTAAATGACCTGGTAATACATTGAATTCGAAGAGGGGAATAACAAGGAATTGACAGGAATATGAATCAGAATTATCAAACGAAACGTAAAATTAGTCAAGGGAAGATTCATGCCAAATATCGTCACACTCGTATGACTGTAAATCACCTTATCAGATATTGTGGTTTTGCGTTACATGTTTTTTTTTTTATAAGCATAACGCTTATAAGCATATGAAGGCTCAGATTTGCAGAATTCCTAAGCATAACATGGGCATATATGTCAGCCTAAAATATTTTTCAAGTGGTCATTTTATCTTTTTAAAAAAGGTTTGCTAGAGGTCAAGTAGAAAAAAAGACATTCCACGGCTAGCTACATTCCACTGCTCCCAAAATCTGAACAAATTTTTACAAAATTTCTGAAATTTCATTAAAAACTTGGCTCGGGGATGAATCATAAGCATGATTCTTAAGCATATAATAAGCATAAACTATGCCTGGATGCTTTGAGAACTTAAGCATACACGAGCCTGACCAAGGGGCATACACTTGCTTATAAAAAAAAAAACATGTATTGTTTTCGTTGCCGAAAAAAAAAACTTCATTTGTTTATTTAACTGTGAACAAGGATTATATAAAGGGAAAGACTGGTTAGTCCACTTCTTTAACAAACAAGACTTCTTCTTTTCGTGTTTAAAGTGAAAATTTGTACAAGTAAAAGTAGAGATTTGTACAGACAAAAGTGGAGATTTAACGAACATCATACATATCATTTCGAAGTTTCATTACAGCAGAAGTATGGAAGATGAAACACTGAAAAAACTAGATTCAATTAATGAGGAAATCGATACGCTAAATCGATTAAGTTTATCGCCAACCATTATGGTAGGTGGTACATCGAGCATCATTTTGCTCTGTACTATCGCATGTTGTACTCGATACGTAGGGCATGGACATCGCTATTTCAAATGCATTCGCTGGTACTATCTTGTCCATCAATTGGCTCTACTTTTACTTGATTTATCACTTCACCTAGCAGATATTATCCCTGTCAACCAAACTTACATATACTTTTTAATCGTTAGCATAATTTTTGGAGTGATCCTTGGATTTTTACCGACTTATATTAAGAGAGCTCCATCACTTTGCTGTGGTACTCGCCTTTGTTGCAGCTGTGTCAGACAAACAAAGTTCAACTTAAAAGAGCTTTTACAAGATATTGACAGAGATATACCGACAGACAGGGAGTTATCAAACCTAAAACAAATTTGCTTGGACAAAGGTATTGAGAAATATCGTTTAGCTCTTGAAAATTGGTTTCTAAATGCCCCGATTGAAATTCTATTCACTGGAAGTGCAGTAGAAAGGTTTGGCTTGCCAATATTATCCGACTGGGTGAAAAAATACTTTCGTAAAAACATTTCCTTCAAATATGCGCTTTTTACAGATTTTGATTTGATGTTTTGTTTTAAAGATCTGAGAGCATGTAATGGTTCTTTACAAACAGAAGTACATTTTGAAGTTATTTCTACAGACTATGTACAGCCTGGTTATGCAGCTTTAAAATTGACAGAGTATGGATATAATTGCTTTTATGACGATGGAAGGCCGGTTTCTTCTATCCTTGGTTTATTGACACGATTTAATGATAGTAATGATTTATTTTTCAATGCTGGATCGGTCAAGAAAATTTTCTATCTGATAGTTTCAAGGACTAAACTAAAAAATTATCCACAAGGATCAAGAAACTGTTGCTGCAATTTAACGGCAGTAAAAGTAAAACAGCAAGGACCTGCTATTAATATGAAAACTGGGACGTTCCTTATGTATGACTTTTGTTGTCCACCTATTGCCAACGATGGGTTTTTAGCTGATCTTACTTTTGGTATTAAAGCAAGCTGGCCAAGTGTGAGCGACTGGAAAGAGCGCACCGGCCGTTTTTGGCCAAGTCCTGAAGAAGTTGATAGAATTGTAGAAGGAGGGAGTCATTTTGTTGCCAAATCTCAAACAGACGATAACATTGGAATAACTTGGAGATATT
Source organism: Clytia hemisphaerica (assembly GCF_902728285.1). Classification (NCBI taxonomy): domain Eukaryota; kingdom Metazoa; phylum Cnidaria; class Hydrozoa; order Leptothecata; family Clytiidae; genus Clytia; species Clytia hemisphaerica. The sequence continues at coordinate 570,785 of NW_027104149.1, forward strand.
CTTTCTCAAAAGCTGAAGTCGAACTCTCCAAATTGGTCAATCCAGTCGCAAGAAAATGTTATTTGGCATTGAAAGCTATTTTGAAAGATCATTTACAACCAATTGCACCTTGGTTGAAATCGTACCATTTGAAAACCATTCTTTATTGGACAATGGAAAAAACACCAGCAGAATTTTGGGAAAAGGAAACACTTGAAAATTGCTTTTCACATTTAATAGAATCTGTTAAGAATGCAATCAGTAACCAATCTTGCCCACATCTCTGGATTTCAACAATAAATCTATTTGATAAAGAGCTCATAACGGAGAGAATGTATGAGCATTTACTTTTGAAAGTGAACAGAATTGCAAGAAACCCTCACTGGTATATTTCTAGTCATAAACCAGTTCTCAGAGACAGTATGGATGATAGGAGTGAAGCAAACAATTCTGATGAAGAGATTTATATTATAGAGGGAAACAAAGAAACTGAAACAATGGTATAAATAAAGATTTATCGAAAAATCTAAAAAACCCAGGTGTATCAAGGCTTAGCTAGATTTTTCCTTTGCAAATTACATGTTTTTTTATAAGCATTATGCACTTATAAGCATATCTAGGCTCAGATATGGGGAAAAATTAAGCATATGGTAAGCATTACTTGAGCCTACGAAAAATGTTTTTTCTGATTTTGGCTTTTTTTGGCTGGAATTTTACGGATTTTCAGTATTTCCCTAAATTTATGGTTTAGATTTAAGCATCCCCTCAAGCATTTTTCAGCCTTATTAAGCTTTCGACCTAAGCATCTCTGATCCTGTTTTCGGATTTTTGTATGCTTATAAAAAAAAACATGTACAGGTTTAGTTGCAAAAAAAGATATCAATTCTACTGCCTGTGGGGGGGGGGGCACTCGATTTCTAAACGACGGCATGTGTTGCAAAAATATTGGCTTTCGAAATCAGACCATTACAGTACAGCTGTTGTGCAGTGAAATGGTACCCTTACAGTGTATTTACATCTCTTACATATTTTCTCGCTCTATTTAGACTGTAAATAAACAAACTTCGCTTTAAGGGGTTAGGTCAAAAGGCAGTAATGTCTTCTTCTAACTCCTGCGAATGTTTCTAGTTTAGGAATTTTTGTTCTTTATTTCTTATTTTAGCAACTTTATCATGTAATGTTTAATTTTTATATCTCTTTCTTAATGCAAATGTCAAAAAAAAAAAAAAAATTACCGAACCTTTCTCATCCTATTCTCATCTTATTTTGCTGTAGCAAAAGTCGACTCAATATGCAGAACAAACCAAAATGGGTGCGAGTCAAAACTATAAAGATACATCAGATTGTTACTGTCATACTTGCGATTCAGCAGTTCCCAAACACACCCTTACAGTGTATCCCGCTAGCCTTGTAGTGCACTCTATCAAAAGTACACCTTTACCAGTGCACCTTGAAGGTCTCGAAAAACCCACCCTTACGGGCGGCACATGCCGTGGGTCGGACCAAATGAGTGCCCCCGGGCCCTGCTGTTATTTTCGAGTTTGGTTTCAGCATTTTCGAAATAAGATCATTAGTGGTACCCAATTCATTGTTTTCAATAATAATTTTTTCTGTGTGAAAAAACAAAGAAATATTAGGAAAAAGTCCAATAAAAATCGGCAAAAACAGCGATTTCCGGCATATTTCCGGCATTTTCCTCCAGAAAAAGTTTTTTCTCAAAAATCGGACTCAGGCATTTTGTTTTGGGCATTGCTAATGTGCATCTTTATGCAAAAAATGAGAAAAAACTAATGATAACTCTCTAGAAAATGTTAAAGTGTATAAAATTTCATAAAAAAATATAATAAAGTACAGCTCGAAAAATTCAAGAAAAACCGTTTTTCCGGTGATTCTCGGCTGTTCCGGCGATTTTTAGAAAGTTCCAGCTTCAGAAATCAGTTTTATTGACAATTAAATCATGCTTGATGGTTGGCATTGTTAACAATAATATTTCTGTGTGAAAAAACTTCTGATATATGCCCGCCTCTTTAGTGGGCCTGGGCGAGCAAATCCGGAATCAGAATATCAGATAAGGAAAGCAGTTGTTATAACGTCAGTTGACGTCTAATTTTTTGACGTCAAATATAATTTTACAAAAGTATTCTTTTAACACAACTACTATCGAGAAAAAGAGTTCATTTGTAAATTTCATTGAGAATTGGATAGACGTCTGAAACAAATATCAGCAAAAATTTTTGAAAGATGTGGTGGCGCGCTACATCATTGATGACAGAAGACCTTAAGAAATCTTCGAAAGCAAGACTTCCAAAAGGCTTTCATCGTGGTAGAAATCAAATTCAAAGTTTTCAACCAGGTCGTGGAAATACACCAGAAGATGACGAGTTGTGTCAGGTCAAAAAAACGTTAATCAGTTACAAGGATGTTACTCTTCCTGACAAACTTTACGGTGGCCGAAACACAAAACCATGCATTGTTTCTGATGATAAAGAATTCTTTCAAAGAAAGGTTTGTTTATAATAGTCCATGATTACAATTTCTAACCCGGAAATTTTGTTCTTTGGGCCTAAAAATCATAGCCTATTACCCTCCCCACCGCACCGTCCAAAGGATTTATGATACGTTCAGCTTATTCCGTTTGTTTGATCGGCAGGTGCTACGCCGGGTGATGGCTAGTTCTAGCTTTATACTTTAAATCTAATAGCTCTGGTTATATACCATATCTTCCACTCCTACTCAACAGTCACCAGCCTAAGTAAGGCAACCCCAGTTACCTTGGTTGCAGTAAGTTTGTCGTGACTTTTCGGCTTTAGAAAGAGAGTCAATGGTTCTTCTTGTGAAGCTGCCGTCTTATTCCGAACCATGTTTGCTTTACAATATTACTTTTTATAAAGACTGATTATCAGCTTTGGTGTGACTTTCAAAGTTTTTCATGCAAAGATTGGTGTATTTTGTTACCCCTGACACAAGCAAGAAGGGCGTGGCCTCAGCTTAAATAAATTTCGATAGAGTTCGATTCTTTTACGGGCTGCTGGTTCATATCCGCAAATTCAGACTTCAAATGTCTTTCACATTGGTTTTAGATTATGAAGGAGTTGAACGTTGGCCCACTGGAATTCGACATTGCGATGAGAACTTATCAAAATGTCATCAAAGTTCAGAATGAGGAAAAGATACACGAAGGTGCATACGTAGGAGGAGAAGAGAACAAAAACCCTCCTTCGAGAGATAGTGAAGTCAGCACAAAAGTAAAGGGAAGCGAAGATGCTTCTCAAACAAATCATATAGCATTTTTGGACGAACTTCGTACACTTAAAGGCGATTATAGTAAAATGAAAGGTGACTACGACAACATTGTAGGTAGAAAAACGGCAGCTGAGATTGAGATCCGGCGATTATCTTTGATTAAAGAAGAATCCGATCAGGCGCATCATAAAGAGGCGAATGCTTTGCGTAATACAATTGAAAATTTAAATAAACAATTAACAATGGCCCGTGAAGAGGTTGAAGACATGAGCGTAGATATCAAAAAATGTGTCGCCGATACTACATCGCAGTTGAAACAACATTTTGACGCGTTTTTGACCGACGAAAAAGAACAATACCAAATCCTCCTAGCAGAAAAGGAGGCTAAAATTTGTGGCAAGGATGCTCAGATCTGCGAAATAAAGGAGCATTTTGAGAGGGAGCTGAATGCCGTGAAAGAAAAAGGAGCCGAATATTTAGAAAGAATGCTTTCTATTGAAAGAGAAAAATCGGAGCTTAACCAAGAAACTATCCAAGAGCTTCGTAAAAGCTTGGAAGCTGAGCAGATGAGACTCCTTGATGCACAGCACTCCTTTCGACAACAAACGGGGAGTTAGTCAATGCCCAGGCTTCTCAAATCACAGAATTGAATGACAAGAAAGCTGTCATCAAGAAGAAATTGTTTAAGGCTACCAAAGAGATCAAGGAAGCTAACGACAAGGGCATCAAGGGTCACGAAGTGGTTAACAAGCAACAACTTGAGCTGGATGATTTAAAGGCGATGAATGAGAAATTGAGAAAAGATAATGAAGAAAGGCGTAAAAAACATATTGAAGAACTGACGCTAAAAGAGGGCGAGCTGGTTAAGATGTGCAACAGTTTTAAAGAGCAAATCAACATCGAGGAACAAAATATGGGATCGATCAAGACAGAGAACGAAGGATTGAAAATAGCACAAGTTGAATCTGAATTAATCCATGCAGCTGAAATGGCGAAACAGAATGAGGCTTTGCTCAGTCTGAAAAACGCTCAGAAGGACGAGATTTGTGAAGCCAGGGAACAGCTTGAGCAGTTGAAAAAGGAAGCCAACCAGACGGATTCGATGCATCAAGAGGCATTGGCCACAAAAGATGACAACTTGGAAGAATCTGAATTGACGATTGCTTTCTTACAAAAAGAAAAAACGATCTGTGAAAAGAAACTAGAGACTGCATCGAATAGTGTTCTCCGTTTGGAGAAGAGATTAAACCAACGCGAAGTCGAGATTCGTGCTCGTTTGGAAGATATTTCCGCACATAAGAAGAAAGTGAATGCAACCCAAGCTATTATCGAAAAACAAAAGGTATCCATGGAGAGAATTCAGAACGATATGAAACGTGAAAAGAAGAGGATCGAAGCTTTGATCCGTGAACGCAATGCTTACAGAGAAGAGGTAAGATCAGTTTTTATTCAATAAACTGCCTTCGATCAACATCAATAAAGATAGCTAGGTTGTACGAGTCTCCAAGACAATAAAGTCAGGGGGAGCCCTAGGAAAAACTCTACCTTGTAAATTGTAAACCGAACAAAGAGCGGTTCGTAGAGAACTAGCATTATTATATTATAATATTCGCTAAGCAAATAATTGTTATTAATAGGAATGTTTACACTCTAATAAGGTTTATTTTTAGGCCACAGGGTATTTTCGTTGAACATTTCGTATGGAGAGCCGTAAAGGTCCTCGAAAATGGTTAAAAAGGTCTCGATTATGTCAGCGTTATCGTAATTTTAATCAAAATAATGTTTTCAGGCTCATACAAATAGCATAAAGAAAATTGAGACTAACAAAAAGCTCGAGGCAACCAAAGAACACTTGCAAACGATCAAGAAAGATTATGAAGATAAAATTGCTCAAATGCAAAGTTGCCAAGATAGGGAGACAGTAGGCAAGCAAAAGCAAAGGAAACGCAAGAGAAAATCTAAACAAGCTGCTTCCAGCGACATTGAAGCAAATACTGTTGCTACAAAATCTAATAAAGAGATTCCAAAGCCACAAGAAGCAAAGGGTAACAATACGAACAAAGATCGACCAAAGAAGTCAGACCTAGACAATGACAAGATCCAGAAAGTCAATAAAGTTCAAAAAAGGTATCTAAGCTAATCAATAATAGGTAGGGACTTGGGTTACACGAGTTCACTTGTTTTCTCTCCGCTTCTACACATTTTCAATTCATACTAATAGCCCTTACCAATTTAACTTTTTAACAGTCGTTCGATTGGTAAAAAATTCTTTCTATTAAACATCATTACAATTTATTTTATAGTACTGCTCAGCAAAAAAGTCCATCGAAAATATCTAAAAACATTATTGTGAACACTTCAGACGTTCTTTTCGACCAATGCGACACCGAAAGACCGTGGAGCGTGTATGACACTTCACTTGTCACCTTTTGTATCGGAGTATGGTTTCTACTCATCAAGGTCTGCAGCATTGTCACCAACGATGATTCACTCTGGTAGTGACGTCATCTTCAATATGTATACATTTGTAAATAATTTCTAATCCTGGATTTTTTTATATTACTTTCTATCACTTTTATTTTTATTTATGTAAATTATTTTCTAAAAACTAACCCAAAAAAACTTAAAAAACGCTAAAGCTTCTTTCATTCTCAAAAACACTTTTTGGTCTTCTGTATTGGTCAAATGAAATACCTAAAAGAAGTTGAATTGAATTTAGATTATGAAGGAGTTGAACGTTGGCCCACTGAAATTCGGCATTGCGGTGAGAACTTAGATAAATTTTCGCGTGTACTAATTTTCGCGAGACGAGAATTTAAAGATTTCGCGTGGATTAAATTACGCGAATCAAGGGTCTGTATGATTTTCAAGTGGATAAAATTTCGCAAAAATGGTCTTCTTTATTTAATTTCGCGACTATATAAATTGTTACTAGAAAAGAGATGTGTGTTTTTTAATCGAACAAAGGCAGACAAAGTCACTCAAAAGCTTTCAAAAAACTTCAAAGAAAGTACTTTTAAGAGGTTACTAGAGTTTATAATTGAAATGAAGAGTTGAACTCGTAATATAATAATTTGATTTCTTTGTTTTATTTCGCAAACTTTTATTTTCGCAATTGTAAAATTCCAAATAATTTCGCGTTGACTAATTTTCGCGAATCAAGACCTTCAAAATTTTCGCGTGGACTAAATTTCGCGAAAATGCCCAAAATTCGCGAAAACCACGAAAATTAATCCACGCGAATATTTATCCACTTAAGGGCTGCCAAAATGCACCGGTTAACCTTTTTTAGCTTAGCATCAATTAACCCTCTGACGTTAGAATCCAGAGGAGTCCTACTCGCTTTTGCAAGATCAAGTTAAGGAATAACGGGTTTTCGTTACCATAGCAAACAGATTTCAGACTGGACAGAACATATACCAAAAACAAACTCAGACCAGTGGGATTATCCTTATTTAAAGAAGAAAGAAAAATAAAGCGACCGTAGTGCATTGGTAGAGCATCCGGTTACGGTGCGCAAGGTACGCAAGTGGTACTTGATGCCTCTCTGCTTGATGCTCAGCAATTAAGAGAAGGATCAAGGGTAAGTGGAGCAATCCAGTGAGAAACAGTGGCGTCCTCCCCTACCTTCGGGTAGATAGCTATCGAAAGAGGAGCCTTCGGGTCGCCTCCGACTGCGATCGCAGACTTACTTAAAACAAATTTTAGATGCCTGAACGTCAGCATACCGTTTCTCCAAGTACTGCACACCTTTGCAATGTCATTGTAAGGCTACAAATTCAAAGAAAATAGATACACGCTTTTTTTTATAAGAATACACTTTATAAGAATCTCCATGCTGAAAATGGCCAAAAAATTAAGAATCTCATAAGAATATTGCTTAGCATGAAAATTCTTTTTTTGATGAATATATTTCTGTTTTTATAATTTTCTATTTCATTCACTTTGTACTTTACATGGCTGTTTAATACATTGTTTTCTACGATGGCTCTGAGGGAGAATTTCCTCTCCATTTCAAATTCTCTTTTCCTTTTAAAACAAACAATAGGTTCTATTGTTTAACAAAAGGAGAAGTGAATTTCAAAAGGAGAATTATTTTCACCTTTTGTTAAAAGGAGAATTTTTTTCACTTCACCTTTTGTCAAAAGGAGAATTTTTTTCACCTTTTGTCAAATGGAGAATTTTTTTCACCTTTTGTCAAAAGGAGAATTTTTTTCACTTCAACTTTTTTCAAAAGGTGAATTTTTTTCACCTTTTGTCAAAAGGAGAATTTTTTTATCGCTTGGATTTGGATTTTTAGACTAGTCGTCATGCATTTTAGCTTTAGCCTTGAATTTTAACCTTAACCTTAATCGTGAGTTGATGAGGAAAAGCTTAGTATTTCCCGATGTCTTCGGACCATCTTTAATCTGGGGTTTGTACGAAAACCTACTCTGTACCAGAGTGTATCTCACGATTAACGTAGCGTACCAATGAATTTTGAAATTAGCCATAGATATTGGGTTTGTGTACAGACAAACGAAAACCGTGCGGCCCGCGCAACTTATGTAGAAAACAATTTGCTTCAAATTCTACATAGGAGATTCACTTCTATCATTCGGCTTTACTTCATTTTTCCCTTCCTCACTCTAAATGCGGTCCGATTTGTTTCTGGGAAATCTAATAAAGGTTATCGTGCCATGGCCTGGCTATTAGCTAGTACTGTTCATATCCAACACAAATGATTGTCCACACACGTGCGCATTCCCTTAGAATTCCCATTTCCATTTTGTCAAAAGGTGAAGTGAAAAAAATTCACCTTTTGTGTTAAAAGGAGAAAAAAATTCACCTTTTGTGTTAAAAGGAGAAAGAAATTCACCTTTTGTGTTAAAAGGAGAAAAAAATTCACCTTTTATATTTCACTTCTCCTTTTCATTAAAAGGAACGGAGAAATTTTGAAAAAGAGAATAAAACCGCTTTCAGAGCCATCGTAGTTTTCATTCTTTTGTTTTTTATGCATAAACATAAGAAGTCTTCTGTTTTTACATTACTTTTTGATGATCTATGACTGGTAAAATCTAAAAATTAACCCTAAGAATATGTTAAGAATGTTACTTTCAGCTAGATGCTAAATGGACCTATCTGATGATGAAAGTTAGATAGCAATGAGAAAAATGAAAACAATTAGTCAGAAGATATAGCGTTTAGCAAAAATGCAAAATACATTAAATTTCATCATTGATTGTTGATGGGGGGAGAGGGAGGGGAGTAGGGAAAATAGAAATAAAGTTTCGGTTGCAAAAATCAGTTTTATTGACAATAAATGTTACCCGGGGGGGGGGAGGCAGTGGGTTTACCAACTGACGGTATGTGCGGCGAAAAAATTGGCTTTTAGAATCGCACCCTTACAGTGCAGAAAAAAATCGGTGAAATTCATACCCTTACAGTGCATTTTTTCAAATTTTAAACTCTTTTAGAGCAAAAAAAATCAACATTTTCGAGCAAAAATTTGCAATTTTTCCCAGATTTGCTGAAATTCCCACCCTTACAGTGCATTTATCAAAAGTCCACCCTTGCAGTGCATTTCTGATATTTTGAAAAACATACCCTTAACCGCCGCACATACCCGTCGGTCAATTTGCCTGACTGCCCCCCCCCCCCCCCCGGGAAATGTTATCAATAATATTTTTGTGTGAAAAAACAAAGAAATATAGGGGGAAAAAGTCCAATGAAAATCTGCAAAAACCGGCATTTTGGGCATTGCTAATACGCATCTTTATACATAAAATCAGAAAAAACTAATGATAAAATCTCAAGAAAATACCAAAAAACCGGTTATTTCCGGTATTCTCGGCCGGAAAAGTATGTTCATTTAAAATGGAGCTCTGTCGCATTTTAGGTATTGCCATTTTGCGTGAGTGTGCAAAATTTCATGAAAAAATATAAAGTACAGCTCGAGAAATTCAAGAAAAACCGTTTTTCAAGCGATTCTCGGCTTCAAAAATCAGTTTTATTGACTATTAAATCATGCTTGATGGTGGACATAGTTATTAATAATATTTTTGTGCAAAAAAACGAAGAAGTATAAAGAAAAAGTCATTATTAGTTTTTTTCCGAAAATTGGGCTCCGTCACATTTAAGCCATCACTATTTATCACCTTTGTTCCAAAAATCAGAAAAACTAATGAGCCAATCTCGAGAAAAGCTGGTAACAGAGGACGGACAAACGGACAAACGGACGAACGAACGAACAGACAAAGGTTAATTTAAAGGACCTCCGAGATAGGTCCAAAAATTAAACTTTTGTTTCTCTGGTATAATAGAAACTATATTGGTACATAATTACTTGGATTTTAGAGTATTAAATTTTCCTCCTGATTTCAGATAGATTTTTACATAGAATCATTGCATAGAAGGTTATAGGTTGGAAGGCTGACTGTTGGAGTAAAACACAACAACAAACAAGTTTTCCCATACCCTTTCCCTGGTAACTGCTCCTTGCCGCCACTCTAATGGTAAGTAAGTAAGTTGGCGACCACATTCGAGGGCGATCAGAAGGCGCCCCCTTTTTTCAGCGAAGGTAGGAGAGGGCACCACTTCATTCCTAGGATTGCTCCATTTACCCTTGATCCATCTCTTTAATTGCTCAGTATCAAGTACCACTTTACCACAGAGTTTTTTGGTATGACCCCACCAGGGATTGAACCCAAAGACTTGAACACCGTAACTGGTTGCTCTATCTTTCTACTACTCTGCTATTCTTTAGTATCGTCATTGAGAAATCAATCATTTTTGGAGCGTTCAAACTAAGAAACTAAAAATATTTTGATAATGTCAAATTTGACGTATAGTAGTAGCGTGATGGGTTGACCGAAATTTTTTAAGAGCAAAGTAGAGGGTGGTAGACTAGAGTTTACTTCCTGCTGAAGTTGGTTTTTGATATTTTTTGACAACGCTGAGTTCAGTGAAATAGACTGGGAACACTTTGGCGAGGTCGCCATTTTGAAAGAAAAAAAGAGTAGTAGAATGTTTTTACAGTCAAACTAAGACACCCCCTGAACTAAGTAAAAGCTCAAAATTGAGAACTGCCGTATACTACCAGGCCTCTTAATCGCAGAGGTTGTCCCGCTTCTGTATACCTAGTAGGCATTGATATCAAATTGTAATTATCATTCTGAATGCTCTTAGCATCAATATATCCAATAAAATGCCAATGGCCAAACTCTTGTGTTCTTGGACAGGTGACATTTAGGGTGATTTGGTTTTCAAACGCGAATTTTCCAATAAAGTAACGGCTAGAAATAAACACAAATACAAAGTTGAGAACGAGCTCATAAAAATATAGTAACTCAAGAAAAGTTACAAGTTTAAGGCTTGACAAGCAAGGTAAACAGAAAAATATGTACAAAATATTACTCTCGGGTACCTAATAGCCGGGGGGGTTGGAATAAGCAGGGGGGTTGGAAAAAATCTCAAAATTTAATAAGCGGGGGGGTTAGAATAAAAATGTCCTGGGTGGAAAACGTTTGAAAAGGAGGCTCATACAGCAGAATTAAGACAAAAAAGGGAACTTTCAAAAACATTTTCCCAAAAATTAATAAGTGGGGGGGTTGGAATAAGAATGTCCTGGGTGGAAAATTTTCGAAAAATTAATTAGCGGGGGGGGGGGACGGCTATTAGGTACCCGAGAGTACTTACTAAAAACACTGTCACCCGGGGGGGGGGGGTACTTAGGCAAAAATGGATGATGGGTATATGCGGACGGTAAGGGTCGGTTTTTTCACCTTTCAAAGTCTCTCTAAGGGTCGGAAAAATCAGAAAGTTTTAAATTAGTCTCTCTAAGGGTCGGAAAATCAGGATTTCTAGGATAATTTTTGATTTCCAGAGAAGAAATTGTAACAAAGTCTCTCTAAGGGTATGATGTTTTTCAAAAATCAAAAAAAATTTGTAATAAAGTCTCTCTAAGGGTATGATGTTTTTCAAAAATCAAAAAAAATTTGTAAAAAGTCCCTTGTTGAAAAAAGTAAAGTCTCTCTAAGGGTATTTTTTTTCAAAAAAAAAAAAATTGTAGTAAAGTCTCTCTAAGGGTATGATTTTTTTCAAAAATAAAAAAAAATTGTAGTAAAGTCTCTCTAAGGGTATGATTTTTTTCAAAAATAAAAAAAAAATTGTAGTAAAGTCTCTCTAAGGGTATGATTTTTTTCAAAAAAGAAAAAAATTTGTAATAAAGTCTCTCTAGGGGTATGATTTTTTTCAAAAATAAAAAAAAAATTGTAGTAAAGTCTCTCTAAGGGTATGATTTTTTTCAAAAATAAAAAAAAAATTGTAGTAAAGTCTCTCTAAGGGTATGATTTTTTTCAAAAATAAAAAAAAATTTGTAATAAAGTCTCTCTAAGGGTATGATTTTTTTTTCAAAATCAAAAAAAAAATTTGTAATAAAGTCTCTCTAAGGGTATGATTTTTTTCAAAAATAAAAAAAAAATTGTAGTTAAGTCTCTCTAAGGGTATGATTTTTTTCAAAAATAAAAAAAAATTGTAGTAAAGTCTCTCTAAGGGTATGACTATTTACAAAAATCAAAAAAAAAATTGTAATAAAGTCTCTCTAAGCGTCACCTTTTCAGCAAAAATCAGTCTCTCTAAGGGTCGGAGGTCCCGTCCGCACATACCCTTCATTCGCCAACCCTAGTACCCTACCGGGACTGGCACCTCACACCGTAACGTACACTGAGACAGCTTACAATAAGTTTTGATCACAAGTTTTACACACAAACATTTATAACACATAAAACAATAAACTTACACATAACTCCCACGAGACTTACAAACGCTATCAATATACAAAGGACGACATACAATTCCTAAGACAATTAATACATATGAGATATCAAAATATATAATATAATATATAATATATAATTAAAGTCTGTCCAAATAAAATTGGCAGTGGAAACAAGAATACCTGTAACTTTTGATAGTCAAATATAATACACCTTTTCGAACGTAGTCGCGCGGGCATTATTTTGTCCGCTTTATCCCACTAAAACTGTCACAATCCTTTTTTGACGCATTTTTCTATTGTCTATTGGTGCAAAAAAAGGACTGGGACGGTTTTAGTGGGATAAAGCGGGAAAAAATACCCGCGCGACTACGGTCGAAAAGGTGTATTATGGAAAATTTTTTTGCTTGTTTTAGAGAATCAAAAGCGCTATATTTGAATGTATTTTTGGTTGAAAAATTCGCGATTTTTAGCGGTTAAATTTGCGATTGTAAAAATTGAGCTTTTTTTAAAGGAAGAAATTTTGGCGGGAAGAAAATTTGGCGGATTTGGCGGATTTGGTCAAAATCCGCCAAATTAAGTTCGCCAAATTAAGTTCCCGCCAAATTTAATTTTTTTCGTCATCCGCCAAATTAAATTCCCGCAACATTTAAGTTGCTCTACTTACCCCCCCCCAAATGTGTGCTATTTCAGGCTTTAAAACAGATATTTCCTTTTTAAATGGCGTTCTTTTGGACAAAAATGTCCTTCGTCCGCCAAATTAAATTCCCGCCAAATTTAAATTTTCAAGTTGACCGCCAAATTAAATTCCCTCGGAAAAAGCTTTTTCGGCAATCCGCCAAATTAAATTCCCGCCAAAATTTCTTCCTTTAAGGTAGTACTTATGCTATAACTTTCATTTTTACACCAATGGTAGTTCAACCTAAGGTTAAGAAGTTTGTTAAACTGACCTTGAGTATCGCTGGATTTTGGAGAGTGGCAATGGTATCAAATAATTATTTTAGCAGAATATTTTTGTAAGATAAGAGCTTTGTTATGTTTTTAGATAAATTATTTACACAACGATAGTTTACAATAGTTCAATTTGATCTCCAATATCCACCGACTCATATGAGTAATTTACAGAACCAGTTGGTTCGCGTGCATAATTTACATAACCAATTTCAACTAATTCCTCATCTCCATAGCTTCGAGTGATTTGATTTTCATAATTCAAAGATTTTTCTATCTTTGGATCAAAAATATTAAAATATATTTCTGGGTTTGCCAAGATTTTATTTATCAATGTGGATATTTTACGAAACTGACATCCCTGGTTGATTGATTTTGTATCGAATAAATCAATAGTGGATATCCAGAAATGTTGACAAACACCACTATTTAATGACGTTTTAAGGTTTTCTAAAATAATGTTAAAGCAGGCTTCAATATCATCGCTTCTCCATACGTCTGTTGATGTTTTTTCCAATGTCCAATAAAGAATGGTTTTCAAATGGTACGATTTCAACCAAGGTGCAATCAGTTGTAAATGATCTTTCAAAATAACTTTCAGTGCCAAATAACATTTACGTGCAACTGGATTGACCAATTTGGAGAGTTCGACTTCAGCTTTTGAGAAAGAATATCTCCAAGTTATTCCAATGTTATCATCTGTTTGAGATTTGGCAACAAAATGACTCCCTCCTTCTACAATCCTATTAACTTCTTCAGGACTTGGCCAAAAACGGCCAGTACGATCTTTCCAGTCACTCGCACTTGGCCAGATTGCTTTAATACCAAAAGCAAAGTCAGCTAAAAACCCATCATGTTCTAAATTACGGCAACTATCAAAGCAACAAATCAGCAATTTAGTGGAACCTATTTGTAGTTGAACGGCAGGCCCACCTTTTGAGAGTTTGGCCATATTGATTTTTGATACTCCTGTTGCAACATCTTCCTGGCCCCCTTGGAAGGAATCAAGGGGAATATCAGCAATAAGACTATATATCAACTTCTTAACTTTCTTTGCACTTAAAACTTCCTTGGATGTGTTGTTCACTTCGATTGAAACCAATAAGTTTTCAAAAATTCCCTTAGAAAGGTTGTTCACTCCATAATTATTGGTAGACAACATTACAAACCCTTGTTGTGTAGAATCGTGTATCTGAAAATGTGCATTTTGATCATTTCCCATAGATGCAAATACATTATCGAAGCACAACATTAAGTCGAAGTCCGTTAGCAAGGGATAACCATTAGGTATAGTGTCAAAGTCTTTTATCCAATCAGATGAAGTTGGTAAGCCAAAATTTTCGAATGCACTACCGGTGAACAAAACACTGACAGGATGAATTTCATTAAATTTTCTTTCTAAAGAATAACGTATGACTTCACCACCTCTTCTCATACAAATATTCTGTAGGCTTACCAACTCTTGTCGAATAGGAACGAAAAGATCAATGCGCAGCAGTATTTCCTTCAAGCTTTGTTTAGATTCTCCGTATGCACAACAATGTCTTCTACCAAGACAAATGATAGGAATCTTTTTGAACCATTTCCGAGTGAAAAGAGCACATAATAAGTACATCGATAGATAGACTGTTATGGAAATACTGAAATACCATTTATCGTAAAGGCAAAGTAGCAAATAGGATATCAGAAGCATCGTTTGTAGACCAAATAATACTGATGGTCCAAATTTGAAAATGTTACTCGATCTGCCAACTTTCGGATTACTGTATAAGCAACAGAGTTTAAACAAGAAGAATGAAAGAATTCCTGGGCAACCCCGTATAAAAATACTTAGAATATTAACAAGGGCTGATGCGATTATATACGTTTGTAGGTTCATACTCTTTCGAACAGAATCGGTGTATCCAACGAAATTAAATTGTCCCTTTTCGGTGCGAATGATATTCGAATATTTCTATCTGTCTGAAAGGATAAACATCAAATCAAATTATTAAAATTAAATGAAACTTGACAATTATAACTGCGAGTACAGATCGGGGAATAACTTTGTGGCAGATTTATTTCTGACCGGATTCTAGTTAATAAGCAGATAATCAAGATCAAGTGAATTTCAAAATATAATTCCAAAATATAATTTCATATACCAAATATACCATAGGACCGGGTTTTTTCTGTGACTACATGTTTTTTTTACATAAGCAAGTGTTTGCCCTTATATCAGGCTCGTATTATGCTTGGCATTCTATTGTTGTTAAGCAATAGATTCATTGTTTATAGGTACCAAAAACTGAGCCTCCATATGTTTATAAACGTTATGTTTATAGAAAACATGCAGTCTCTTTTATTTCACAAATTAGCCTTCAGGAACAAATTTCAAATCGAACAAGTCAAACAGTCAATACATAATTTTGGTCAATTTTACATTTGGTCTGTAAAAAACTAATTAGACAGGTGACCGAACCAAAATCATCCATACCTACCACTGGTCAAAATTTCAAGGCCACAGCACTAACTTGTCAGTTTGAGATTTTGAGCCCCCCCCCCAAAGATGCTTCCTCTAAACCCTAAAGAATAGTATGAAGATGCTGGAATGATTAAGGAAATGTTTTAAGTAAGAGATTTCCGGCATTTTTCCAGCATTTGGACTAACGCACTTTGTAATAAACGCCACACTTTGTAATACCTGACGCACTTTGTAATAAAAACTGACGCACTTTGTACTAAACGATCTAACGCACTTTGTAATGAAAATTAACGCACTTAGTAATACCAAAAGCTGACGCACTTTGTAATAACACCTGACGCACTATTTTGCCACCACTTAAAAAAAGGACTCCTCCTCTAACTTTTTACCACTTCAATATTTTGAGCTCAAATGTTGTATGAAGGGTACCCATATCAAGTAATTTCATCTATTTCATTTTATTTTTTCTCGTTTGTATTAAACTTTTGAGCAAGCACAATTGTCTGTATTTTACATTCGTTGAAGCTGCATTCCCAAATACAAAGAATTTTATCTTTAATAATTGCTCAAGGACCAAGCTACAAGTTAATATGATAAAATAAAATTTTAAACACATTTAGCTTACAACCTAAAATGGTGGCCAAAATATAATTGAATTTCTTGGTATTTTGTCGTTTTTCGGAATTTCATGTTAAGGCGAATAGGGTGATTTCAGCCTTTCGACTTTATTCCCTTGGATATTTCATAGTATAAGCCGCGGCTGGAATGATAACATCTGAATTTCTGTTATTCTATCTCTGTCGTATTTGATTACTATTTGTTGATCAGGAAATCAGTAATGTAGCATCTTTAATGGTAAATTTTATTGGTTTGTCGTTAATACTTACTTCTCAGTGCGTTTTAGACATTAATGATATGCTCTTGATAATACACTTGCATTATAAAATCATTGTAAAGGAAAATTCATCACTAAGAAATTGAAACAAGCACAAAATGGCTGGGCTGAAAGAACTCAAAAATTAACGAGGTGCCTCGAAATGCCTTCGCAATATTTCAGTGAAATCTTTTTAGAAATCAATGAAAAAGTACATCAAGATGACACTGTGAAAATTTTAAGCCAGCACCTTCAAAATTTATCATTTAAACTGACAGGAAAGTTGTCATCTTGAATATAGTTCTTATAATTTCAATTTTA